>NC_071978.1:350593-403272 GCF_026283585.1 Hylaeus volcanicus
CTATAAAAAAATGATTCTCAGCAAATAATCATATTTATCACTTGCTTTTAGGAAAAGTTTTATTTAATGAAGGAAATTTTCATTATTTAATATAATGAAAAAATTGACGGTACAAGTATAAAAATTGTAAAACTCTTTCGAATTGTGGTACAATGGATGATGAAACTTTAAACAGGTAAATCTGTTTTTGTATATAGTGGTTTAATGACATTTTTTTTGTCTTATAGATAATGCTTATATAGACTACTTATTTCATTAACATAAAACTAATAATTTTATGTTCAGACTTGCAGTTGAGGCTTTATTGGAAGAAGCAAAACTCGGCGCAAAAAGAGCTGAAATAATGGGTCCTAGTGGATGGATAAAACCAAAGGAATCTGTTAATAAAAGATTCCTCCATTCTACTTTGCGCAATGCAGTTCTTTCAAATAAATATCAAACTAAACGGAAAGAGAAGCAGTTACATAAGCTAGACAATAAATAAAATTAACACAATAAGAAATATAAAAATTATTGAATTATTTATAAATACGTATTTTTTGTATTCATATTGCTCTGCTCTTTAATCTGTTTAGTACTTTTCAAAAGTAACTTATGTTATTAACCTTTCAATAGCCATTTCAATTTTTGCAATTCAGATAGTTGTGTGGATTAAGTCACTTGCACCACATGGTTTAGAAGAATTTGACGATATACAATGGGACTTTACGACTGTGCGATTAATTAAATAGGCATACTTTGTTATTTAATCAGTGAATTGCATGTTTTCTTATTTTTCATTAAATAGTTCTTGTATAAAATATTCTACAAGTACATACATTGTTTAATAAACACCTTAGTAGTGTTACAGCTTTTCATCACAAGTATTTATTGATAATGGTAGTCCAGTTGCAATCTGTAATGTATATGATATATTGCACAATTTTCTTTAGTAATGTATGATTCTACCATTCAAAAATGTTGTTTGTTCAAAATCATTATGAGTTTATATAGACGAATAACTCATGTCCCTTTGAGTATGTAAAATATTTCATTCCTGAAATTACAAAATTAATTAATATTAGTTTTAAAAAATTACGTACTAAATATCACGAACTCGGAAAAAGTATATCTATTAACTTATTGTATATTTCGTTTAGTAAAAATCACTTTAGATTTATAGTATTTATTAAATACAAGTAATTGATAAAATAAATATTTTCAAGATTAGAAAGTAGATATTAGCAAATATTAAAAACTGTGATCAGTGTACAATTTGGAAAATTGTAATTAAAAAATAAATATATATACTATAATGTAGTAAAAATAAATAAAGATTTAATAAAATAAATGGTTTTTCGAAAGGGGCTTTAGGATATTCTTTTTTAATAATACATTAATGATGTGCAATATATCCGATTCCTTTATTTTAAATAAAAATGTGATTACAATTGATTGTTGATAGATAGAGTATTTTCTTCCCTCAATTGCGACAATTTTGTTTAATGACTTATTCACCTAACATAATATGAACCTCATTACTGAAAATTATTTTAATCTATATCTTATAAGCATACAACCACAAATCTTTATGTAATATTCTCCATAGGTTGATTCAAGTCATACCTAATTCCTGAGAATGCTATGGAACTTATGTTAATTGTCATTTTCAACACTTTTATACATAATAACAATGTTTTCAGTAAAGCATGCAAATTTTAGTCTCTAATAATTTCTCAGTGCAAATAAACTGAATTTTTTAAAACTTCAATATATGATTCCTGTAACAGCAATGGCATTGTAGTATTCGTATATGTGTCAAATTAACATTAATTACTGTACACATAAAAGAGTTATAACACTTATAACCTAAACCTGTTAGTTTTATTAACATACACTATACAAGAAATTTTTGTAAAATTCGATAACTGAAATGAATATGTAAGTATCTAGGAAGAACAAAATCGTTTTAATGATACAAATTATTACGTTATTTGTGAAAGAATCACGCGTTCAGAAGTGAAATTGATCGGCGTTACTTTAGTCACGAATTTTCATCAATAAGATTGTTGGTATGTTTCCTTGGTAACGCGAGCTCAACGAATGTGGATATGGAAATGAATCCATACAAACAATCAGTGCTGGCTACATAATTTGCGAGACCCAGTGCACAAAGATATGCGAGGACTTGTTCAAAAAGCAGTAAACAAGTGGCGTTAATGGTAGATTAGTACATGAAGCTTGTTCAATAAAAAATATTGTAATGTTTCTGAAACATAACAGTAATAGTGGTATACATAAACTTACAAAATGAAAAAAAGTAGAAATACAGAATGAGTGTATCATTTTTTATAGTACAGTAAATAGTAATTCCTCGTTAATGTAATATTTTGATTTTTCTGTTTCGTCTTTCTTCAAAATTATTTATTAGGTCATCAAAGTTTATAATTTTGGTAACTTCATTGTAATTGTGTTGAAATATACACTGGAACCTCTCATCATAGACAACTTAGATAACAAGAAAAATCACGATTTAGTGAATTTCATAAAACTGTAAAGTACTGCACCTCAAGGCGTCGCTAATAACCAAGTAGTTGTTGCGACGTTAAACTCGTATATAAAAAATTAAAAAAAAAAAAAAAAACTTTTCTGTGTGCAGTGACCTGTGCGATGCACATGTCCACTAGGTCGACTCTGAAAACCATTCCCGAGATTTTTCCCGTTCTACAACCACGTCTATACTGTTATACCAATAGTTTACTGTAAAGCGTTTCAAATGCATTTTCATGAAAATTCTTGAATAACTTATGAATTTCAGTTGAAATTTTATATGAATAAATTCAATAGTATTGGGTTACTATATAATTTTATCTATATAGCTATATACTCAAAGTACTATGTTCTATGGAAAATCGGAAATCACGTGGTTTGGTTCAATTCTACCGTTTCCGTCGAAACGAGGGGTTCGTTCTTTTCTAAAGGCACTGGAGGAACGAGCGGCTCGTTGTTTCATTATTACAATTGTTCAAGGATAATTTATACAGAATATAACATTCAGTTACTCGTAAAATCATGGCAATCAACATCAGAGGACTTTTTAGATTAAATTTAGGTCTGACACATAATATATTCTGCAAAACTCCTCTTACCAATGGTACGTAATTTTCCTAACCTGTAAGTTAAAGTTAAACATTGAAGAAAATTCTTTAATTTCACTACAACATAACATAATTAATCGTTTCTTTTAATAGGAGTCCGATTTATGTATTCGGAGAAGTATTTAGGTGTATCTACATACGAAAACACAAGATTTATTTTCCGTAATCAATTTGTAACGATAGAAGAAACTTTTCGCTCTAAAATGTTAGAGGTTTGTAAAGCAGAAGACGGTGTGGTTTTCGTAGAAGACGTGAAAGCTATGCTACATTTAGCACAAAACAATGACGACGATATAAAATTAGTAACCCAACTAATAGAGAAATATGTCAATTGTATTAAAGATCAGAAATTTGGTTCATATGTTTTTGGGCCAGTAGTAATGAGAATGTTTTATTATTTAAACAAACCAGAGGCTGCGTTGTCTCTATTTCAGAATCCTTTGTTAGATGAGTTTTTCCAACAGAAAACAACGATTCAAATCTTATTCACTTTGTTATATAAACATGATAAGTTCAATGAAATTGTAGCATTGTACGAACACTTGATGAGTAGTGAAAAAAAGTCGTCTCTTGCACGCTTCTGTATAATTGTAGTGATGGCTGCGTGTTATAAACAGGTACGAAGTTTATTACCTATATATATGTACTTCTCAAAACTTCCACGGACTCCTTTGACGAAAGAAAACTTATGGTAGAGCAAAATTAAATTACTAATTTCCAAATATATATTTCAGTTTTTAATTTAAATTTATTTATTTCTGCTATATTATGTATCTTACATCCACTAACATTTTTATAGATTTTCAGAGGTCCGTGGATCACAATTTTGAGAAATGCTAACTTAAGTAATTCCATCTCCATAAATTAACATCTTAATTATGTTTATATGTGATTACTTTACTAGAATAATCCAGAATCATTCAATTTCGCTGTAAAATGTTGGGAACAACACCAGGGAAAATGTTTGTATTTTGCTAGAAGCCTAGAAATATTGGCAGCTTTAGCAATACGTCAAAATGAACCTCAAATGGCATTAGAATTATTGAGTAGTCTTCACAGACAACAGTATATCACTATCAGATGTCTAAAAATCTTAGCATATTCACAGTGGCAGAAATATATATATATAATTCCACTCTTGAAAAGTACATTGGATGTTGATAATTCTGCGCAGAAACAAACGTATTTTGCTGACGTGGTATGTAAAATTACTTAATGCTTATTCTGTATAATAACACATTTTATTCTTTTCATTTGTAAATTAATGTTTTCTACTTCCACCTCTTGATATTATTGAAACATACATTGAGGTGCTATTTTAACTTTTCTTATAATTATAATTGAGTTTCAATGTATCAAACAAAGTTCAAATATGAAGAATGGAAGTATTGAATAAGAATTTAATTTTGAAAAACCTGAATAATATTCTTTTTTTTTCATATATTAGATTTATCAACTTGAAGAAAATTTAAAAACCGAAAGTGGTGATTGGTCAGAATTGTTAGATTTAATAGAAAATATTAAAAATCACGACGGTCTCACAACTCATGTAAGTTATTTTAAAAATTATTTAAAAATTAATAACTAAACCATTTGATTAATATGTTATTTTCTAATCTTTTTTACAGGCAACTTTAGAAGAACACTTATTGAAGCCTCTCGTTGGTGATCAAAAGTATTTACAAGATAGAGACGGGTTCCGACAAGATCGAGAGAAACCACTGAACCGAAATTTTGGAAATAGGATGAGACTAAGTTCTAGAAATCAAATGTAATGCATTTTTTAATAACTATGTTAGCTGTTAATGAATATTAAAATTCTTAGTAATATTAAATTACGACTTATTGACTGATTCTACAGACACTTTATATTATATCGCGGAAAAGATGTAGATTAGTATATCATAAAAAATACTATTGTATCTTGTATTGTATGCTAATTACCAAACAAATAATACATGTACAAGCATTTGTTATTTTTCCCTCTATTAGTTTTTGTTATACTTCTTCAATTTTAAACATTTTCTAAAATTTGTTGCTTAATGAAAGCTAGGCTTTAAGAAGTTGAATGGTGTCGACTATTTGTTATATGAAGTTTTGGAAATAACAAAAATTAGAAAAAAAGAATGAACCTGAAATGTAGGCCTGTTTTAATTCCTTTTCGTTTTTAATAAAACGTTTTTCATGTTTACGAATATTTATTATTGTTTAAGTGGTCAGAAGTAATGAGAAAGCTGAAGTGTTTGTATTATTTTGGTATTGAATTAAACGACTAAAGTTCAGCAATAGTCATTATTGCACCTGTAATTAATAATGCAGCAGTAGCCGCTGGTTTCAATGCGTTTTCAAAGAAATCTTGTTTCAATGGAAACCTGAGATTTCCGGCGCCGGCGTGATAAGACGCGGTGAGTGTTTCACGACTAATTAGAATTAGATAACTATCTTTTACCTACTGCTGTTTGATCGTTACTAATCGCCGTTATTATTCTCTATTATTGCTTTTATCTTGCATTGATAGAATTTAAATAATAAAATCAATCGATATTGCAAGATAAATTCGATTGCATATATTTTTCTTCTCGATATCAATGTATCATATTTCTTTTGCGTCTTAGATAATTTATATTCTGATGTATCAAAAATAACGAACGAGTCAATTCGTATTATTTTATCGTCTATATTTTCGAGTCTAAATAGTAATCAAAAATACCATGCTACATCGCAAATATACGTTAGATCATAGTTCTTTTCTAACAATAACTGAAAATACAGAAAATCGGTTGATTTGTTCTTTTTGAAAGTAGCACGAGGTTTGATTGGTTTACACATATTATCATTCTAATTGGACACCTTTGTCACCTGGCCTTGCAGAAAGTGCTTTAAAATCTTGACGTTACAACGAAATGTGAGTAATTGGAACCGCTTATTCCAATATTCGGCGAAGAAATGTGGAAGTTTGGTGAATTGTGGCATACGACATATTGAATATACCATGCACGCATGTAAACGGAGAATATGGGTTGAATAATAAATTGCACAAGATGTGAGTTGAATGCTTGTAAAATTGTAATGTCTTTACGTCTGTTCCGAATTTATTATACGAAACTTACATAATGCAACCAGTGATAACATGCTTTATATATCGAGCTTCATTTATTCCCTAACTGTTACGCATATGCAACAATTTGTAGTTATCTTAAAAATGCTTATGAATAATGTATACGAATAAATATATTTTATTATTAACATACTAAACATAATTAATCGTTTTTTTTGCATAATTTACTTATTTAATTATAATTTTCGTCTTTAAATGATTATCATTTGGTGTACATATCTGTGCAATTTGTAACAAATGTAATCCATCATATTATTTTAATTGTTACAGGTAAATGAATTATTCGATCCTAACAATTTGGAAAGAATGATGATACATAAAGAAGATAAACATATATGATTGGCTGTTCTAAATTGTAGTAGTCTATAAATAAATTATCCTATAAAATATTAATATGAGTAACGTCACTTCACAAAACGTTTCAATAGGATCATTGTTAGCGCTTAAGAAAAATGATTTTAAAGAATTTGTTTGTGGTTGGGGGGCTGCTGTCATTAACGTCTCTGTTACCTTTCCTATTAACAAAATTATATTTAGACAGGTATGTAAAAACAACTATTATATTATACCTTATGCGATACATTTATATGCACGTATTGAAATGATCAATTCTTTGCAATTATTATATAGATTTTGGAAGGAGTACCAGCTAATACCGCGTTGCAACAAATATCTAAAGAAGGTGTACGGTTATTGTATCGTGGAATTTTACCACCCCTTTGCCAAAAAACATTGTCGCTTAGTATAATGTTCAGTATGTACGAAGGATGCAAAGATCGTTTGTACATGTTAACGAACAATGATATATTAGTTAGAGTATTAGCAGCTCATTTTGCTGGCACTGCTGAGGCTATACTTACGCCGCTTGAAAGAGTACAAACATTGTTGCAAGATTGGCGGTATCATGGTAAATTGAAGAACACTTCTCATGCATTTAAATATTTATTAAAAAATTATGGTATATCGGAATGTTATCGTGGTTTAGTTCCAATTGTATGTAGGAATGGTAGCTCTAATCTCATGTTCTTTGTTTTAAGAGAACAGTCGAAACGGTTAATGGGCGAACATGATTCGTTATTAACGAGTTTCATTAATGGTGCTTTAATAGGTGGCTTCACAAGTACTGTATTTTATCCGATGAATGTAGTAAAAATTCATATGCAGTCGAAAATAGGCGGTAATTTTGAGAAGTTTCTGACTGTCACTCGTGAAATATATATTACAAGAAACAGAAATATAATGGCATTTTATAAAGGTGTACACTTGAATTACATGAGGTCGTTTATTAGTTGGGGTGTGATAAACACATCTTATGACTTCTTAAAAGGAATCCTATTTCGATAATAACAAACAATAGAAATATTTATATAAAAAAATATTAGTTATTCTAATTAAAACTATTAATCGCACACTTTTCTCGCAATTAATAATTAGCATGAAGATCTATACAGTATTCAGGGTACTATAGAAAAATATTAATTTCTTTACTCGTTTTTGTAACCGAATAATTTTGCAATAAGAAAAAAATGAAATTTATAACTTATGATTCTTGCAAATATTGTAAAAAATATTATAAAGTATTATTTTTTTAATAAGAATAAATAAATGTAAATGATGATAATTGAAATTTGTAAGTACATTACATTAGACTGTAAAGAAAATGATTTCTTATTTATTTAAAAAGCGAATGAAATAGTTCCATTTAGTTTCACTATGCATTTATCATATATATAAGATCATTCGAATAATAGTCAATATAGAACAATAAAATGATTTCTTTGTGATTAGAAATATTGTACTTGATAACTTTTGGGACAGATGAATATGGAATATTTTTTATTGTGCCAAAATTATATACCACTAACAATGTACAAAATATTATAATACAGGATATAACTTTACAAAATCATGTATCATTAACAAATTTAAGTTATTACATTTTTTGTATGTCGACAAGAGTTCACGAATTCTCGGAAAACAAGAAATATATAGTGAAATAAAAATACTACTTCTCGTGATATTTTTGTTTTCATTTCAATCAAAGATATCGTAACAATATTCGAGACAATAAAAGACGCATGTCCTATTAGAATTGAGATTTGAAAACAGAGAAATTTCGCCACTAGAGACGTACTCTGCGAAATAACCATCGGTGAGCCCTGTGTCGTGTAAATCGATGCACCTCGGCCGCGGGCTTTTAGCTACTTTTAGCCCACCACAATTTTTCTGCGTTCCGGTTTAGAGACTTTTCGCTTCGTCGAAACCACAGATCTGAAGGGCGATGCATACCGTGTTTCAGGGTCTCAGCCGTCTCAGGGCTTGTGAGACTGATTGTGAGACAGATGCAATGGAAGGGAAGTTAACCTTCGACAGTCCCCTAGCCATCTTACCTAGGTCAACTCGGACCAACTAAAGACGCTGTCTATGATTATTTGCGTATATAATAGGTTCACTCAGCTAATCTGTATATCATTTTTTCAATAGTAAACATTAGCGATAAATGTAATACTAAAAGAATCAACAACCATATTAAAGTGTACAGATGTATACAGACTTTCATAAAGTCATGGAATTCCTGTTCCATGGAGTTCTATTGTCATAATGAATCCCAATTAGTAATGATGTATCCCCTAAATCAACCCCATAGAATTGTTCAACCATTATATTGAACTGTTATTGACACAATACATTCTTTTTAGAATTGTATTTGAAGACATGTGGCTTCAATTTTGCCGCACTTGGCGCAGATGGCACCTCCAGTTGACCAAAGTATGATGGTCAAAGGTCATCCCAGAAAGCTTTCCGGCCCCCCCCCCCCCGTGATTTAAGCATTGCTCCCCTCGCCAATACTATGTATGTACATAGTACTGGTTACTGGTTACTGGTTACTGGTTACTGGTTACTGGCAGTTACTGGTTACATGTACTGCTCAGTTCAGCTCGGTTCTTCAGGTCCATTCAGGTCCGTGGTCGGAACGTCTCGAAACGTTACGATGCACGGTCCCAAGAATCGTACCATTGAATGAACGTGTTTCGTTGTGAAATATTGCGTGTCGCCACTTATATTCCGGCGTGAGTCGGTGCATCCTTTTTTTCTTTTTATTTGAAAAAGACTCGTGAATATGATCTTGCAGTTTGCACTTCCCTCGCTCGAGTGGCCACAGTCGGGTCGTACGGTCTGCTAGAAACTAACATGCTCGTGATATTAAAGATCCTCGAAATTCTGTCAAATCTAAATCTTTGGCAGTACGGGAAGCTACTCGTGCGGGCTATTTAATCAGGTTGAATAATGAGAATCAACGCAACGAAAATGAGCACTCCGATCGAGGAGAAGATTGATCAGAAGCTGAAGGTGAGAAACTCAGAATTTTTATACGTTTTCTTTCTCTCGTTACTTTTTTTGTCATTCGCTGTGAATATCCTGAAATTTGAATGTTCTCGACGGAAGAATAAACACATGATTTTACACTACGATCGCGCGTTTACAATTTTGAAAGCTACCTCGTCAACAGAATAAAATGAATGGGAAAATGTTATGTCACAGAAAATTGTACTTTTCGTGCAAGGAATACTTGGACCGCGAGTAATAAAAATCTAATATTATCGGGTGTTCTTGTATTATTCTGGAGACGATTTAATTTTACTATGCGGTCGCTTAAGCGTCATAATACATTAGAAAATCGATCTTATTCGATTGAGAATAAGATAAAATTTAGTTCAATGTTGACTGGATTCTAACAGTGTATCTTTGTATTTGAGTGTATATATGCACAGACATTGAAGCAATGCAGTTAATTAATCAATATACAGAGACTTTTTTTACATTAATGGAATTCGTAATTTACTGTGTATTCATTTAGATTTTCAATTATTTTTATGGAATTTTCTTCTCTTTTATTAAGTGTTTGTATACAATTTTTAATTTGTAGTTTAAAGGAGAGTGATTACATAATACTGAAGATAGAGACTAAATTGAAGTAAAAGATATTTTAATTTTTATCATTGTCATTTTCAAAAAGGTGAGGACTGGGATGGTAAGCGTTAGTGATGGAAAAAGTAAACCCATACCAATGCGTTTGCAATTATCTATGGAAGTATTGAAACTTCAAAGAGAAGACTTAGAGGTAAAGTTTACTGTAACCACCATTTTCATTCTAGTTCAATGAATCCATTAATTATTGTACATTATTAAGGACATACAGTTATACATTATATAGATAATAAACAAAATAACACTGATTTTCAGCAGGCAGCGAATCACAATAAGCCACCATTGGATGCCAAAGAGCGAATGGTGCAAATTACTAGACAAAAGGTTGGAGGATTAGGATTGAGTATAAAAGGCGGAGCAGAACATAAACTTCCTGTGCTTATATCTAGAATATATAAAGGCCAAGCTGCTGATCAATGTGGCCAACTATTTGTAGGGGATGCAATTATTAAAGGTAAATATACTATGCTTAGAAAACAAGCTGTTAGAAATTGGTAATTTTACTATTGGTAATTTTTATGAAAAAATTAATATTTTATTTAATTTGAAAATTCTAAAATTATGTTAACTGTAAGATGTTTTTATACGTTCCATATTCTTATATTCCAAAAATGTCCTAGTTCTTCTGTAGCCAGACTAGAATACCTCCCCTAAAACTCTGTTCTCAATTCTGTAATAGTTGAACTACTACTTTCTATGCAACCTGCATTGAATGCTTATTCTATTTATGTCACACCTGTCAATATTGGTTTCTTCTTTTGAAACAAAGTTTCTATGTTATCTATCCATCTGTACTGCAAACTGAATCCTGCATTTAAGCTACAAATGAAACTATGTTAAATTATGTTTTGCCTACAAATTAAATGCGTTTTTGGTAATATAATTAGTTAATTTATGGTTTTTCTTAAGCATATGGTTTGTTTGTTTTTCAAAAATATACAATGTTTTTGTAGTGAACGGAGAATACATAACTGCATGTAACCATGATGATGCTGTAAACATCTTAAGGAATGCTGGTGACATAGTTGTTTTAACAGTCAAACATTATCGAGCAGCTAAACCATTTCTACAAAAAAATGGTAAACCCGACTTTACGCACATATACGGTTACATATTGTAATTCTTTATAATACTTATTTGGTATTGCTTTTAGAAAAAGAGGAAAAATTGGATAATGTTGCGAATGGCGGTTCAGACGACGAATGGTTATCGTCTAATAGACAAGGGGGTAGTCCTAGATGCGGCCACAGTCGACAAAGCTCGAACGCATCCGTCGTTTCGATACAGTGCAAAAAATGGGTGGATGTTATAACAGGTTACAACATTTTTTTTTTTAATCTTTTACTTTTATGTAATTACCTCAAACGTACAATAATGAATGATATTGTATCGTTACAGTTCCGCTAATGATGGCATACGTAACAAGATACATCTTTGGAACGGACAAATTAAGAAGAAATGCGTTCGAAGTAAGAGGGTTGAATGGTGCGCGTACTGGCGTTATACACTGCGATGATAGTGCCATTCTGAGTCAATGGTTAAAGTATATTACTGATAATATCACGGGCTTAACACATCTGCAGGTAAAGAAACTTATTTATTTTTGTATTAATTTAATACTTGTAATGTAGCAAATAAAATAATTCATACTTATTTTCAGATGAAATTGTACAACCGCAATTTCGGAGTGGGTGAACGTATCGAGTACATGGGTTGGGTAAACGAAGCAGTAAGCAATAGTAATCAACCATGGCAAAGTTACAGGCCAAGATTTTTAGCTCTAAAAGGGCCTGATTTGTTGTTATTCGAAACACCTCCTGTAAGTATTAATCATTATACGCTCGAGATATTTGAATATTGACGAATATTTACTTTACAGTGCAATATAGGAGATTGGTCGCGATGCGCATTGACTTTCAAAGTGTATCAAACTATGTTCCGCGTGATGCGAGAATCCGAAAATGTAGACGAGAGACAACATTGTTTTCTAGCACAAAGTCCAGGTAAACCTCCACGATATCTCAGCGTTGAAACAAGACAAGAACTCTTAAGAGTCGAGGCAGCATGGCATACTGCGGTTTGTTCAGCTGTTACACATTTAAAAGTTGGTACTATACTTCTACTTTATGTATTAAATGTTACTTTTAAAACCTTCATGATTCATACACTTTTATCGCAGAGTAAAACATTTCCTGTCACTTTTAACGGAAGAAGTGCTGGATTAACATTAGAATGGACTCAAGGGTTCACTCTTTCTTACGAAGATATCGGAGAGATCGTGTGGCGTTATAAATTCTCTCAATTGAGAGGATCCAGCGACGATGGAAAGAGCAGACTGAAGTTACACTTTCAAGAACCTGACAGCATCGCAATCGAGACAAAGGTATTTTACATTGATAAAAGTGAATAAAATAAATACAATTTATTTATTGTATTTAATATTTTACTTTTTTTTGTACTTGTAGGAATTGGAATGTTCTCAGCTACAGAATCTACTGTTCTGTATGCATGCATTTTTGACTGCAAAAGTTGCCGCAGTTGATCCAACCTTTTTAAAATCAACAACTCCATAAGATTAAAGTAAGTAATATTGCCAATAAATAAGAAAATGAATCACTGTTCAACATTCATATATTTACATAGGCGTACAGAAATACTTATGGTTATTGAATTAAAACAAAGTTCATGTCAAATACTAGTCAATTTCCAAGAAGGAATGTCTTTATAAGTTCTGAGAGATTATATAAATTTTTTACTTTAATGCTTCCAATTTATTTACAAGGAATATCGATGGATTATTATGTAGTTGGTAATGCTAATTGCTAGAAGTCATTTTATTTATATATACTGTTATGTACCTTGCTATTGATTAAGCACTGCTATTTATTTTTTTACACTGAATAAATTAGACGTTTTTAGAACATTTATATTTCAATGCAAGATTTCAAGCTGACTATAAAACATAAACGCAACTGCTTTAATTTTAAAAGCATTGTTTTATATAATATTTGTTTTTATATGAAAAAATAATTATTTGCATTTATTATGTAAAAAAAAAAAACAAACGTTATGTCAAAAATTTAAAAATTCTTAATGCGCTCGTTCATGATTTTTAAGTTCCAACGATAAGGCAATATTCTTTAAGCACTGATTCACACATTCATGTGTTGAGTTACCTTTCGCGTATATGTGGTGCCTTAAAAACCATGAACAAGGTGTAATTAATAATAAGTTAAAAAGAGTCATCGAAGTTGTATAGTCCTTTAGAACAGCAAGTTTTATGCATCTAATGCCAACAAATGTACGATTTACGAGGAAACTTTATCTTGTGTTAGATACAGAAATATGAGATTATATTAGTCTAACGTTAATTTTAAATCAGTATTAATTAATTGAAACAAAATCGTGGTGTAACAACCTAATAGCAATAAGTAGTAACATTAGACCATGGTGGCCATCTATGAGAAAATTTATTTATTAATATATAAATAATGAGAGCTAGATCACAGGGAGCAAACATATGAATCATTGGGGCTTGTTATTAGACAAGCTTTATAAATAATTGAATTGTCAATCTTTTTAATGAAATTTAGCAGTGCATTTTAAAAGAAATTCCTGTTTATATTTATAACAATAAGTTAGAAACAGATTCTAAATTATACATTCTAAGATTCACTTACATATTCCAATTGTTTTTTAGTACAAAAGAATTCTAATGTACAAAAGTCCGTTGTATTGTGTTATGGAAATTTATTCTTCTCTATGTCTCTATCATCTTTAAAAGTTCAAACGTTACTAATTACACAAAGTAACTTTCAGAACAAATATCACACTCTGTGCAATTAACCTATCAATTTATAATTCTATTTAGAGCAATAAATGTACATTGAATCAAGAAACAAACCAAATGCCGTTTAGTACACAAACTGCACTTTGTATTAATCACAATACACGATTTCTATCGTTAGGATATTGTAAGAATTTTATGATAACCATCAGAGAAAGTAATAAAACTGTACATGTTTACAGTTGCATAGATCGATACACTTTATTCGTTGATCAATAATTTAACATTGTCAGCCCGTAATTTATTGCGACAAAATGTATTATTTGTATGCATTATGTGAAAATAGTTTTTAATGATAAGGAGATTCTCAGAGGTTTAATTTTCATTGCACATTTTAAGGGTCTCCAGTTACTCGTAGAAAGTGCCTAAACAAATATATATAATACAATAGGAATTATGAAAACAAATTTGTTTTCATGTATAATGTAATTAATTTCAACCGTTTTATTCTCTTAGACTAAAGTATAAGGCTGTTACCATGGTCAGAATTTTGAATACTATTGTAATTTAATTATCACCGAAAGGCACTCTAGGAAATAAACATCGCTTTATTGTACTACAATATTTTATAGTATTCTGTGTAATATAATGTGTTTTTATGTTCTTTGTTCAGAACATTATCACATACGTATAGTAACACCGAATGATAATGCAGTTAGAAGTTAAGCGAAACTCATTACTGAATTTAATTACAGATGCATTGCGGTGAGTTTTTATAAAGTTTAATGCTGTTAGCAAAAGGTAAAATAGTTCAGAATGCAAATACAGGGAAAAAATACTGTTTGTAGACATATCCACTTGTTAGATTTGCAATTCATAAAAGTGTAATATCCGAGAACGTATAAGTAATTCCAATACAAGCTAATATATCCAGAAAGCAATTGTAACTGTGTGTTATATTTATTAAGTACAAGATACGTTACGATATTCTGTAACGACATTGCTGTTTTCTATTATACATGTACATCGCATGCATTCTATAGTTAAATTTAGATTACAATAAAGAACTGCACAATTACATTGTATAGATAAAATAAGCAAGAGAACGTGAAACTGATCTGCAAAAGTTCAATATAACGCTATGCATAGATATTTCGTTGACATTTATCGTTTCTTTCAAGACTAATTTGTAACATACAATATTTAAATTTATCCTAAGTTACACGACAGTGTCAATGTACATAAGAAAACACGGCCATACATTTTCTAAATATTAAGCTTTAAGTTTGAGACAACTGTTATTCTAAAATCCCACTTCTTCCTAATTCTCGTCAAATACAAGGAAAATTTGTTTCGTAACAATGTTAAATCAATGTGGGATTAAAGAATTACTGACTGCTAAAAGTAAAAGAAATCACGAAACATTCTTATCTTATATTTTAAAATATAGTTTATGTGTTATAATGTCTATCCTCCCATTGACAATATGTTTTAAAATATATTATTGTTAGAAGTTAAAGCATCAAATTTACAATATTTTTTAAAATTCCTACTTCCCCTATAAATATAGTCTATCAACGATTTACGTTGTTATTTCTGCGTCTGTTAATATTCGAATAATACGATTGAAAAATGAAATCTTTTTTTCATATTTGTATGATAGAAAAAATAATTGAATACGTAATTATGCATCTTGCAAAACTAACAAAATCAAATCACGCCTAGTTACTTTATGGATCGTAAATTAACAAAATATTGATTTTGAGGTTATGTTCTAACGCTCTATATACAAATTATTCGTGCTCTATAGTTTTTTGAAAAATTTCAAATTTAGACATTGTTGATAATGAAACCCTAAGGTTAAAAACAAGCATTAATGTTTATTAACATATGCCTGATTTTCATGTTGCATTTCCTAACTGCTCGCATAATAGCAATACATAGTCCCTAAGAAAGTACGTTTCGTTTCTCGTTCGATAGTTTCGTCCTCAAATAAAGCGAGAAGAATAGTTGTATTTACTTTCGTATTTATGTTTCTAATTAATTAAAATAACAAAATATTAAAATAAGAAGAAGTTTTCTTTTCATTTCGAGAGTATATGCGTAGAAATCGGTGACGTTATATTTTATCGAATTATAGTGACGAACAGCACGTCCTTCGGCTGGACAACGTCTAATTAACAATGAACAATAAGTGTCGAATGAGGTATGCCGATATTGTTTACATCAAAACATCGAGCTGTCAATGGGGAAACGTATTTTCGATGTTTGAGCCGAGAACGCGTTCGTTGAGAAAGTATTCGCTTTAAAGTGACAACTTATGTATCAATATGGCGGCGAATCTTGAGGAAGAGCAAAGTTTGAGAGAGTGCGAGGAATACGTGCAGAGACACAATATTCAACAAGTTTTGAAAGACTGTATAGTGCAACTGTGCGTGGGTCGTCCTGAAAATCCCATATCTTTCTTGAGAGAACATTTCCAGAAACTGGAACGGGTACGTATTCAATTGCATTTTTCGTAAATAACCTTAGATTTATATTCCTTTGCCTAGTTTTTCTCTGGTTGCAAATTACGAAACTATCCAGTTATTCCATAAGTAATATTTTTTGTGAACTATTTAACAAAGTAACTGGACATGACGTATATTCAACCACTTAGTATACATATTAATGTTAATAGAGGTTTCCTTTCAATATCGTATAAAAATTTGACAAGTATATTGTGCTTCTTAAGTTGTACTGCTTATAGATGCATAATTACTCCTTGTATATGTTCTTGTATTTTGTTTTCATAAAGGAATATTTGCATATTTAACATTGACTAATTTCTGTATCGTAAAGAGAAGTCAGTTTCAGAATGAATTGTTAGTTGTATCGTATCAGGTGTTTTATGTAGCTTTCGATGTTACAAGAAAGAAGAATTTGATTAAGGATCTATACTGTCAAAGATGAATCATATACTTTTGGATAAACAAGGGACAACACACAATGCCAAGCGTTATCTTAAGCGTTTGCTTAAGATAAAGAGAGTAGAACTTTATAAAAGAAGATGAGATTTATATTTTAAATGTGTACTTGGAAAAGTCTTATTACTTCTGGACAGACTTATGAGGTTTACAACAAAACCTCTGTTGCTATTTCCTATACTCTAAATATTTAATAAAGTAGATTTTAATCTACTTATTTCTTCCTCTGTGTTGTAGCTTAAGTGGTTTTCTAGCAAAGGATATTCGAAGCTTAACACACTCCGTATATGTATTTATTCTTCGTGAGGCCAATTTATTTTTCTTAAACCGCGGCCAAAGTTAATTCGGGAAAAATATTTCGTTTGGAACGCGTGCACGATTGTTGTTAACATTGTAACAAATATTCGACACAAAGTATTTTTAACGTGACAAACAATTGTTCGAAAGATTTGTGTCGCGTTCAGTCTAAAATAAAATCGATTATGAAATAAACACGACGTTCTGGTCGATTCGAACCATTAATTATTCTCTGAACTGGATAGAGATTTTCTTATGATCACTGCATCTCTCGGCTGAAAGTACCGAGTAATTTATTTTCCTTCGAGCTCTACAACATTGTCCTTGACTAGATTCTCGCATTTTCGAAAACAACAACACACACACACACACACACACAGAGACAGAGAGAGAGAGGGAGAGAGAGAGGGAGAGAGAGAGAGAGAGAGAGAGAGAGAGAGAGAGAGAGAGAGAGAGAGAGAGAGAGAGAGAGAGAGAGAGAGAGAGAGAGAGAGAGAGAGAGAGAGAGAGAGAGAGAGAGAGAGAGAGAGAGAGAGAGAGAGAGAGAGAGAGAGAGAGAGATCGGTGTTCCCTTTCTTACTATCCAGGATCGAATATTGGCACGAATTCTCAGAATAAACTAGTCTGATATCCAGAAAAAATCATTGAAAACATTTGCTTCTTATGTTGATGTAAGATATAGGAATAGTAGAGAGCCTCATGTAATATCAATTTTTGTAGAAATTTCTGGTTAAATATCACGATTTTATTTTATAATTTGGCCTATTATTTATTTTGTAAATTGTACAATTCTTAGCGAGGCGCGCGAACCAAGACATACGGAAGTGTTAAATCTCACGATATCAGGGGCACAACGGCATCAGAAAGTCCCATCGTTGTACACACGCACGCAAAGGGAGTCAGTCGGTATGCCGCGGTATATAGGGGCAGCTCTAAATATAGAATATGCTCGAAATATAACGAGGCGCGCAACCTTAGCCAACAGTCACGAAAGCAGTGAGTGTGTAAACGCGTCGTCCTCGAAAAATGTGCGAAGCGCGCTGCGACGAAACGTTTTGAACGGAGAACGCCGGAAGTACGTTGCGCTGTCCTGTCCCGGTTCGTTTTCTGTCAACCCATTAGTTCGACAGCTTTGCAGAGTTGGACAAAATACGTATATTCAAATGAAAACAATACTGTTTTTTCATCTAACTTGAAACATAACTTTATTCTACAATTAAATTTCTTATTTTTATCTAACGAATAAGGGATCGATAGTTGTTCAAGCTGTTAGAGAAGAATTTTTCCCATTTCTGCAGCATTGACGAACAATTTTTTGGGCCAGTCTGGGTATTTACCAGAGTTAGACAGTGGCTATTTTCCCATTTAATAATAATCACGATTGTCAAGTTAATCGGTAATCATAAATTACGTCTGCACCGTGCAAGCACGAGTTCCATTGTAAAACAGTTTCCATCGTAAAATTTCACCTTTTTTTCAAGGTTGCTTTGCTACAGTATTTTATCGCGCATACGTTTCTTTTGAATATAGTAAACAAGGTGGTTAAATGAATGAATAAATCAGTAGACGTGAACTACATTTGTAATCTGCAGTGGTAAATCAGTAATAGTTGCTTTCAACGCGATTCAGAATAAGGACGTCTCTCAAGCCAGAACGTTAATTACGATAACCGATTACTCGGTAACGACGATCGCGAATTACGTTTTGTCCAACACTGGTATTTACCGTCTGGCAGCAAGCAGTGTCGACCTCGCGCGCCGCGAAAGATCGTTGTCGCGTTAATCGAATTTGGCGAGGCCTTAGAAAATTCCGAAGCGCCGTGAACGAACGTCGCGATCAGAAACGATCGTCTCCCACGCCTGGTGGAGTTACTTTCGCTGGTGAAACGGACGTGTCGATCGGGAAAAGGACATTTTCGGTGGTACCAGTTACGCGTGTGCGTGCAACCAGTGCCGACGGAGGAAATACGTTCTCCACGCGTTAAATCGTCGCCCCAAGTGCCGAATATCGAATATATCTCGACGAATAATGAGCGAGGTACGATCGTGAATTCGGATCATGTTCGAAGCTCACGCGTACACATTCGGACATGCTACAGGGTGTCCAAAAAAGGACAATTGCGTCCTGTGATATCAACGATAGAGCGTAAGGAAAATGATATTATTTCCAGAACGTTCGTAGACGAAATTCATTTTCGACTTGGAGCGTCGAAATAAATTTCTATTTACGTTTATGATTCATTTCATTCAGACAAGTCATTTCTTTACTGGATTTTGAGACACCCTGTACATTTCTATGATTTGTTGGTCCTATAGAATGGCTAAACTCAATCTTGAATGAGTATTCGAGGCTCACGTTTCACTAATTCTTACTGTTGCATTGCTTTTGTTGAAAGACACCACTGTGCATGAAGAAGATAATATTCTAATCGCTGTTTTTTATGTCATTCGAGGATGATGAAGTAGTTTGACGTTTCGGTGTGATCTGTTCTCTCTAAATGAAACGATACTACTCTTTACCACGTGCTTGGACCATTGACCGACTAATCTTGACACTGTTCGTCTCTTCTTTTAATTCGATGCAGTTGTTAACGTAGTCCGGACGTTCGCCAGTAGGACCATTTTAATGTTTTCCTAACTATGAAAAGGACCTTTCTAATTCAGTATTCTTTAATTTGTAATCGATGCTGGATCAACGTAATTATATCGTTGAAACACGATTACATTAATATATTACTGGCGCGGTCGTGAATAAGTAATGCTGATGAGTTTACGAAGGCATTGCTTTAACAAGTCTCAAAACTATTGGTTGCTTGAGCACTTGGCTGTACGATAGTAGTGATCGATACCAAATCGGATTCAAAGTAGTCGAACATGGCTTATCTTTCGATCGTGGTGTCTCTCGCGACATCTCTGTTATTGCAATTTTTATTAAATTTGTTTTAATAGTCCATTTTATTAAATGAATGTTTGAAGTCGTGTTGTACGAACGATACGTTGTATGTTTTTACACAGTGTGCTACACATTTACAAGACAGCGCTCATCCGTGTAAACACCAAGTGACCTATGCCATTATTTACTCACCTTCTACATCTTTGCTCATCGTTCATGAACCGTGTAATATTTTAAGGCTATCATTTTACAGTAACCAATCGACTATTTGAATGACAGAACGAGACGATGTGTTTATCGATGCTTGTAAGCTCGTTGAAATAATTTTTTTATTCGTGTATCTTTGGGTGTGAGATTAGTCGTGTAGGCAAGCGGCGGTCGACTATGGATCCGAGGATCGTTACTTTTCGTTTAGACTTGTATCTATAGTGGAAACTAGGTCAAGAACCTAAAAGATATAATAGCAAAGTGACGATTAAATATTTCTACTTAAACTAACGTTACAAATGATTGAATATAAAGGCACAGAATTAATTTCAACGCCTAATACTTCATCGCTGTCGAATAGACATGACATACGCATAAAACATTACTACGTAAAAGTGACAAGTTGAACTTGAAGTGCCTGGATAATCGGTAGAGTAGGCGTTATTTCAAGTGGTACTGTCGCTAAGACTCCCTTTATATTTAGAAAATTTAGAAGGGCATATGATCTGATTAATGGATGGGCACGGATAGACCTGCGCATGTCTAAACAAAATTGACTTTATAAAGACGCTGTACCATTCTCACGCGTCTCTCGAAGCTGTCGCGTTCGTTCTTGTTCGAATCGAGTAAATAAAACAGGAAAAAAAGAAAGAAGAAAGAAACGAAATCAAATACTCGCGGTCTTAAAAACGGTACCGATCTTACCTGACGGATCGAAGTTAGTATTACAAAACGACTAGGAGGACACCAGCGTCCGTCATGGTGCAACAGGCAAGTAAACCAAAATATACGTGGATGACGTTAAATTCCATAATCAATATTCGCGTGTGACAGTGACAATGTACACATTTACTTCATATTTTCGCTCGTGTTGCACTCACCGTAGTATGGAATGACAGAAAGTATTTTAGAAAAGTAAGAAAAAAACGACAATCGACGTCATCAATTTCGATAGGTTTGAGGATATTGGAAGGGGTATGTCACCGAGTTTCCTGTTATTATAACAATTGTATGCTCTCCCTTTTTTCCTACGAGTTACAAATTAGAATAGAGTGTGGATTTGATGTGTTTTCTCGAGAGGAAACGATTGTTTTCTTGAACACAAATCGATCAATTGCCAACATCCGCATAGCTTTGCTTCACTCCTCCCTCCGACATCGATGCATCGTTTCAAGTGTCGTTGATTGGCTTCAATGGCTCTATTAATCATATCCTGGTGAATAGCATGAAATTCGTGTTAGGTCCTGGCTTGTCAGTTGTCGGGGTGATAACACGACTCGGAACGTTTGTTCGTACGA
The DNA here is from genome assembly GCF_026283585.1 of Hylaeus volcanicus. Classification (NCBI taxonomy): domain Eukaryota; kingdom Metazoa; phylum Arthropoda; class Insecta; order Hymenoptera; family Colletidae; genus Hylaeus; species Hylaeus volcanicus. Next base: position 372,286 of record NC_071978.1, read on the forward strand.
ACCTTAATATTTAACAAATCAGCGTGTGAAAGTTTAAACATTTCGCACCGTGTAAGTGTCGAATGGAAGGCGTTCCGCAAGAGCGCGCATTGGCACAGTCGTCAAGACGACGCTCTACTCTTGTTACGAAGGTCAAGGGTACGCATCCTGTTTACCCGTTATATTCTTTTCCTACGCGTTTTCTATATCAATTATTTTGATCTTTACGCACTGTCCCCGGGGCTCGGTAAATCATTGCGCAAAACTATAGAATAGGGAATAAATTAAAAGAATGAATTAATTAGAAAGATGGTTACTAAGAAATTGATCAAATTTTGTTCCTCCAAAATAAATTGTTCGATATAAGGTCTTTCTTCCTTGACACGATAAGCGTGTTTACGCTAATTGTACGTAATTTAGAAATCGTTATCAGACAATACTCGATGTTCGTTTGTCGGTGGCCAACCTTCTCCAACACACTTCAAAGTCATTGAAATAGATAAGGTTATTGGTGTTGCGATATATTAGCCAGTAATGTTCGTTATGTTGAATTGAACTTGGCGTTTTCGTAATTTCAGGAGCAGGCTCACGATGTCAAACAACAAATCGCGACCAGTCCAGAGGACACCGAGGACATACCTGCGGGCCAACAGGGTCCTCAAGTTCCAAGGCGCAGAGGTGGCATTTCCGCGGAGCCGGTCTCCGAAGAGGATGCGACCAGTTACGTTAAAAAAGTCGTGCCTAAGGACTACAAAACGATGGCTGCCCTGAGCAAGGCCATCGCTAAGAACGTTCTTTTCGCTCATCTAGACGAGAACGAACGCTCAGACATATTCGACGCGATGTTCCCGGTCACGTTCCTACCTGGAGAAGCGATCATTCGCCAAGGTGTCTATTTTAGAACTTACACTTATATACATATTCCATCTCTATACTCCACTTTATTACACCGTGATCCGTTTTTAGAAACGATCAAAACTATCCATATAACGTATGAAAATTAACTGATTTCAACGCACACAGAGTGTATACATACATACATACATTATACATATGCATGGAGCAGGACATTTAATCATTTTATCGTTGGACATAAAGGTTAAATGGTTTTCGGAAGGGTTGCTCAAGTGTCCTGTTTCCACTCTACATAATAGAGTTAGCTAGACGAGATTCAATTTAACTGGATGTCCCATTAAAGGTGACGAGGGTGACAATTTCTACGTAATCGATCAAGGGGAGGTTGAAATATTCGTGAACGGCGAATTGGCCACGACGATCGGGGAAGGTGGAAGTTTTGGCGAGCTTGCTTTGATCTACGGAACTCTGCGTGCAGCTACCGTACGAGCAAAAACTGACGTTAAATTGTGGGGTATCGACAGAGACTCTTATCGTAGAATCCTCATGGGTTCCACCATAAGGAAACGAAAGATGTACGAGGAATTCCTCTCTAGAGTTTCGATTTTAGGTGAGTTGGGAAGGCCTGAAAACATTGGATAAATATACACAAGCGGTTATTTGGTTATTTCACTTATTATCTTTGTTCTATTTTTAGAGTCTTTGGATAAGTGGGAACGACTTACGGTAGCAGATGCTTTAGAACCAGTGGCATTTGACGATGGTGAAACGATAGTCCGACAAGGCGAACCTGGTGAAGATTTTTATATAATTGTCGAGGGCACTGCTGTAGTTCTCCAACAACGTTCAGAAAATGAAGAACCAGCGGAAGTTGGTCGCTTAGGACCATCTGATTATTTTGGTAAATTTCTTTTTTACTCAACGAATGCGTTTGTACTTGTTAGTAATACTTTCAAATAACATATAATGTTGTTTGATTGCAGGTGAGATCGCGTTGCTGTTAGATAGGCCAAGAGCTGCAACTGTCGTGGCACGGGGCCCCTTAAAATGTGTAAAACTCGATAGGGCAAGGTTTGAGAGAGTTCTAGGTCCCTGCGCGGATATTCTGAAACGCAACATCACACAGTACAACAGTTTCGTGTCTCTCTCCGTATAAATTGCTGTTCAAACGATCGTTATCAATCACAAAGATTTCTTTTTATGACAACTGCGTTTCACTGTATTGTTAACATTTTTTTATTTGAGTAATATGTAAGTAATAACTGTATTACGTCAGCCAAAAATATGCGCGCTAAGAATTATTATATGGCGACTGCCTTTCAACCTTATATGGCGTCGTCTCTGCACATTTGAAATTTTGTTTAAATATCATCTTTAGTCGAAATTTCTAGTCACTCTCATCGATGACGGAGTGCTGTCGAATTTAGCGAAAATTTGTAATTCGTCTCTCTAAAAGCTAAGGTAACTTGTCACGTTGTTCTCGAATTATTCGTGCGGAATTCAAGACGTCTCTGGCAGCATATGTAATTCTGATTACACAAATTTAAATAACTTAGAAACGCCGCGATAACAAACTTTTTACGCACTTTGTAACTCGCAACACGACGCTGTACAACATAATCTTTTCGTCTCTTTTACGCGAACGTTTCCTGAGATTATTAAGAAATATGCGAGAATCCTAAAAACGGTTGGATTTATAAAATTCGATTGTAAGTATTCGGAATTCAGAATTCTCAGCCACCATTATTGTTATTCAGTATCTCATTTTTATTATTTATTGTATGAAATTTTATTAATACGAATTTCATTGTTCTGTAAGAATGTTTGGAATAAGTACGGTCATGTGCATTTCATGATGTAGCGATTAATTTATATACATATACGTGTATGGTTTAGGAAAAAATATAAACGGAAAAGTATATTAAACCTGAATATTTGTATAACATTGAATTTAATTAGTAGGAGTTCCGATGTAACGCCGCACAATTTTATCGAGGATCTGTGCACAAAGAATGAATCAAATAAATGAAACAAAAACCCTTTGAAGCTTGTATCAAGCAGTATCGAATATGATTATATAATATTAATAAAAGAACATTGTGTTGCTTGATACAATTTTGTGAATTTTGGACTAGCAATTTAACGAATACTGCACTACAATTTTTAACTCGAACACATGTATATGTGAATACAACAACCCCTATATATTTAGTAATTATCCAGTATTCAAAAGAGCTAGCATCATGACATACACCAACACCTGTCCAATTGTCAATTAATACTTACAGATTCCAGGCCCGCGTACCAAATTATAATTCTTATCGGTACGTATGTATTTATTAGTTAATATCGATACCGTTCAGCCGTAATAGAGACACGACTCGAGAACAGACTGGGCACCGCTATGGAAATAACGATTTTTCTTTATCAGGGGTACTGCTTTACTAAATATCAAAGACACGAAATTTAATTACAACGTAATAAATAAATACTATAAAGTTTTTTTATTTTATAATCGAGATTCCCTGTAAATTTATTAGATACCAGTGTAACGCATTAAAAATAATATAACATTCAAAAATTAAATAATTTATTATGCACAACACCTATGTTCGAATGCGGTCGTACAATGAATTGTCTTTTCTTCCTTCAGTAATGACCTTGTACCCCTGTACTTGGTGCATAGAGATAAAATTCTCAATAATCGAGAATCGATAACGTACTACCGAAGGGAAAAAAATATTGTCCCGCGGTAAACACTTAAAAAGATAAAAATAAATCACTCATCACACGCGAATAGCATTTGATGCCAATAAACCAGTCCCATTGAATGTTCCAACTGTCGATTTTCTAACACGTGTAACGTCGAATACTTCCACGGAGTCGATGCCTTGTATCGTTTTAACAATAAAGGCACAAACTCGCTGGCCTCCATCTTGGATTTCTTCGTATTCTTCTCTATCGCCTTGGCAATGAGTGTGCCAGTTTCCTTTCAAACCCGCAACGTCCCATTGAGAAGCCCTCGAATATCATGTCTAGCGCGTCATGTTCTTCTGCTACGTGCCTGCTCAACCAACTCCAAGTACTCTTCGCGTTCAAACAAGGGGCGACGACCATTGCATTTTCCTTCAACGCGTGACTACGATAGTAAATCCATGGGCACGGAAGTTCTCCTTCGAAGTAGCGATAAAGTAGTCTCGTTCGGCGAAAAGATCGGCAATTGGTTAAAAGATTCCAGTTCCATGTTGTGGACAAGTGTTTAAAAAGACGCTTACGATCACCAGATACGGGCATAAAAACACGTAACGATACATTAACGAAGAGAGGGACTTAGCTGTTATCGAAGAATTCAAAGTTCCACCAAACAAGAATTTTTTTGAAGAGGATTTATCGCTTCCTTTTTTTTTATTTTTTGTTTTTGAAATTTCTTTTCGATTCAATACGAGCCTCGGTTTCATACCGAGTGTTGCTGAGGTAGTTGTGGATGACCGAAACAATCACCCTATTCTTTGTACACTTTTTGCTAGCCCATGAGAAATTCTTCGCTGGCGGTTATGTATACAAACATTTGGGCTGAGATTGAGATATATGTACAAATTAATGTAGGGAGAATTTTCATTTACAAGTTGTTGCTCGACTAATTCGGGTCGATCAACGAAGAACAATGATTTCAAGAGGATAGTAAGAAGAATCATCGTAATAGGGCAACGTGTATCATGATATATGCACATGCATATGCGTATGTATGTATCAGTCACATACGCATATTATACTGGGAAACATATGCATATACACACACGGGCAAGGCTTGTGCATAGAGTGTGCACGACAATGGCTTTGTTATGCATCTTCCACGAAAAAAGGGGAGTGTCATGTTGCTTTACCAAGCACCTAGAGAACCACTGCTTGTCTTGCAGTCGATAAGATGTTGTTCAGGATCAGCATAAACCAATCCCAATTCATTGACAAATTCATAAAACTTGTCCAAAGATTCAAAGGCCAATTCTGCTACGACGAAATCAACCGCCAAATTTTGTCGGTAGCTAAACAGTAGAAGAAATGTATCATTAGACAATTGTGCGTGAATTGCGTGTACATAAAAATAAAAATAATTATAGTATGCACAAATAATAATTAAATGTAAAACTAGTAATTTTCAGCTACGATATCCTGTAACAGAAATCTATGCATGATTATAATTGTTAAAAAAAATTATTCACAATCTTCCACTTCCACCGCATAACGATATACACCTGTCCGATAACACTCTAGGAAAACTAACAAATTTCCAATAACAAACAGTCGTAACAAAGGTAATTTTATATATGTTGTTTTTGATGAGTGTATGAAAAAATATGTAAACTGTTTTTAAAAATATTAGCGATATTCGTGACTTTATGATAATGGATAAATGAAACTGATGAAATTTATGAAGCACGATCTGTGAAGAAGATAGTTTTCGCATTAATGCTTGTAAAATTACGTCAGACGTAGGTTGAAAAACTCCTAATAAATGTAAGTGGCGAATAACAAAGGTTCTAGTACATACGACTTTATCATGCACTTCAATGCATTCTTGCGTTCTCTTGCAGCGAACCAGTCCATCAGGAAAGCCGCCATTCTTGGAGCAGATGTGTACAATTTGAAAAAGGCATGGAAATTACCCAACCACCATGCAGAACGTACTTTCAATGCGTGCTTTATGCACTCATCGTTCTTGTCCTCCTTGGACAATGCTGCTAAAATAGTTGTTAAATCTGTAACAAAAATATTAATAATTCTTGTTTGCTATTCATTTGCGCTCTTACATTGAACAGTGTATGTTTTCATTCGGATTAGTTACCTTGAGTATTTTTTGTAAAAATATAATACAATATCCGGTATGCGATGAATTCACACCGATTTTCTCCACCAACATCTTGATACAGCATCCTCAACTGTGTCTGACACTGATTGAACTCTTCGTGATCACCTTTTTCTAAAGCTACGCGGGCGTGTGTTTCATATACATGGACTGTAAATGCATCTCTTATACCTTGGACGGTAAGGTCTTGACGAATAGATTTAAGTTGATCACAAGCATATCTATAGTCTTGTTCAGCCACCCAGCGCTTCTTGACATGTGCCAAAGAATTTTGGAGTACACTTACCGGTCGTACAGCGGAGGGAGCTGGAGCCTGCGAGCACAAGGTACAATAGTGTGTTTTTAATATTATTCGTTTTAGTAATTTACAGTAAACAAACAAATAAACAAATCTTACAGACGTCAGACGCAAGTAAGGCTTCTCTATGTCCTTGCATATCCCAACAATGTGAAGTCCAGTGAAATCAAAGTCACCAGAGGAATCATCTTTAACACCATTGCTGACCGTCCTAGAAATACTGTCGTTAAATCTTGCAGCGCGTTGCTGCAATTTCTCCTTGGACCCTAGCTCCTCAGTGTTGCCTGTAGCTAAACCAAACTCTGAATAGAAATGTGATTTCATCTGTTTAGTCTTCTTCGTTTTCTTCCCGCTGTGATTTTGTTTGTTTTTAGTAGACTTTTTGGTTTTTAACGACTTATAATCATGCTCCCGATCACTAACGTTGGACGAAGACGACGTACTACGCCTGTACTTTCGGGATGGTGGACTACGTGTATTCGAACGCGACCTTGACTTCGATCTCGACCTCGACCGCGACTTCGACCTTGATCTTGATCTAGTTCTTGACCTCGACCTCGACCGTTTGTGATTCACAGAGAGGCGCGCGCCAAGCCGAGCCCCGAGAGAAGTAGAGAGACCTGGCTTGCGCAAGCCTCCCTGTGCATTCATTAGCGGATTCGCCAAATTATTTAACTTTAACGCTGGTTTTTGAGGCTTTATCGTCATAGTCATACGTTCGCTGTGAATGCTAGGCAGAGGCTCTTGGTCCCAGTCCTTCACCCAAAGCGAGCCATCGTTCGCAGCACGTGTAATTTTTCCTTTCAATATAATCTCAACTTGATCCTTGTCGACCGCTGTTTTACACTTTTCGTAACATCTGTTTACGTAGTTCTTCAAGCTATCGGGCCAATCTCCAACTGGACTGGCAGTTGTCATGACAGAGGAAGTACCTACCGCTGGGCTACCAGCACTAGGAGTTGTATTAGCAGTTGTAGTAACAGGTGTAGTAGGAGTGGGAGTTTCCTCGGTCGGTGGAGGAGGAGCTGCTACTTCACGCTGCGCGGGGGGTAAGGGTGGTAATTCGGTCTTCAAATTGGGACCAGGTACGAAATTCGTTGTTGGACTATTCGCCTGAAAGCTATTGTTGAATTGAGCCGCTAAGTTTTTGTTCCGCTTACGTTTTTTCTTTGCAGCTCCACTATTGCCAGACGGAGTAAACGCCAAGCCGTTTTTCTTGTTTTGCGCATTGAAACGAATTTGATTATTATATTCTGAAAGCAAAAATATATTTGTACATACGACAGAAATTAAACATTCTCCTCTGTTTAAAGCAGTAGTGAATTTACAAAACTTACGCGACACATCCCCGTGCATTCCATTCCAATTACCATATGGAAACGAGTTGTACACATATCCTGGATGGGACTGCATCAGTGGTTGTATTTGATTATTGTGCTGTTGTAAGATCTGCATCGACGGTGGTGGCCCAGGTGGTAAAGGGGGAAGGTCGGCATCGTCATCCAATGACATTGGTGTTCCAGGTACAGGTGGTTGTTGATGAAGCTGTTTTCCTTGACTGTTGCCCTGCTGCTGCTGCTGCTGCTGCTGCTGTTGTTGTTGTTGCTGCTGCTGCTGTTGCTGCTGTTGTTGTTGCTGTTGCTGTAGTATCTGCTGTGGAGTAAAAGGTTGTCCATACCCTGGCATCATTGCATGATAATAATTAAATATTTGCCCTTGATGAGGTACACCTTGATACCCAGGTCCATACAATTGTCTGGAAAAAGAATGCAAACAGTTATAGCAAACAAAATTATTTTTGAGATTTAAAACATTTTCTTTTTTCGAAACGTGTGTTTAAATATTTGAAGATACTTATATTGTACATGTTACTCTAAAATTAGGTCAGTGCATTATTTTTTTGGACGCATAGATATAGTTTGTTGCATCGACTATATTGTACACCTCATTTCATGTTGCGTTTTACGTTTAAATAACCTATATCAGGTAAGCAATTGTGAAATTGAAAGTAAATACAGAAATCACGTCGAAACGAAAGGATATTTGAATGTCGCATAGACGTACCTATTTGCGTCGTTCTGATACAACTCCATTATTCTTTTGTTCGGAGTGACTCATTACAATACGTTATGCAACGCGTCAATGCTACGATGAATATTTAAAAAATAGAAATTACCCCGAGTATGGAGGAAACATGTTGTGGATACTGTTTGGCGAAGGATATTGCCATGCCATGTTCGCCATTGAGCCTACTCCAAGTTGTGGCTGTTGCTGAAATGGCTGCTGTTTCTTCTGCGACGCTGTTGCCTCGCCTTCTGACATACCGAAGAAAAAATCAGAATTGCTTAAGCTATTTTACACTTAACGTTTCACTGCCGTAAACGCGTTTTGCATTACCACGGTTTAAGGCCAAGCAGAAGGCTTTTATTAAAACATTTCACGAATAAAATCGCACTTTATCGAACCGTAACGCGACAAACGTAACGATCGAACAGGTTCGCTAAGTTAAAATGGCGCTGATGCGTCATATCGCTTTCCGTTGCTAGACGGCAGCACCTTGCAGCACCCTCCTGAAAAATTACGATTCTGAAAATAATATTCGAGTGTAAATATTGAAAATATCAGCTATAGGTATAAGTAGTTCTGTGAGAGGAAAGATTTATGAAATTTTCTTCTGAGAATTTTCTATATTTTATGGCTTGTTTACGCTAGGAACGTATTTTCAGATTTTCTAGTTGTCCATCAAAATAAATATTGTAAGGTGCACTTAATTTTCAGGAATTTTTTTAATGGAAAGTTTAACTTTTAATGAAATTTGATTATTAAATACGAAATGTAAAGACTTTGGTATCTGAATTCAGTTTTGGTGAACTTGTGAGAATCCGTTATGGTTCGTAGCCATCTAATGGGCGAATTAGGGAGGTACACTATTAGTACTAGTTTTCTACCATGTTTTTTCAGATTAGCGTTTTTTCTTGTTGTACAGTGAACGGTATTGAATGTTTGAATTTGTTCGTCATTTTTTCACGTTTCAAGAATGGAATGTAAAACAATTCCAAAACAAAACAGTTAGGATAACTATACATAGCGATGTTTACTTTATGATATTCTTAGAAGTACATAAACATGTGACGTGTTTGTAAAGTGTGTAGTGCTATTTTTTACTATGATTCACAAATTTCCATATCGTCACTTTTATAATATAAATTCATTTCATTTGTAATAAATGTGGTTCGTATGGTGTATAAAGTGGGACGATTATTTACATCGGTTTTTCTTTGGTCGTAACGAAGAATTTATAGGAAATAAATTGTCGATGGGTGTTATTTAACGCTGGCGTAGTAACGTAATAAAACACCCAGGTAGTTTTGCAACGAAATGGTAGAAACGGAATATGGCCTAGCACGAGTGTAACACAATATCCGAAGGATATCGAATGAAGTTGTACGTAGTTGTACTGTTTTTTCATACCGGAACTCGGCTAAAGATAGATTCGTAACATTTAAGGAGAGTTGTAAACTGCAATCTGTTATCTCTTAATCCACGATTAATGCTTTCTGCGATCGAATTTCATTCCATCACGTTGTGTCATTTTGTACAATAATAAAATTATTATGAAAAACGTATTGCGTTACTTCACCTTAAACTATGTAATAAACATCTTCTAATGTCGTTAAAATGATTGCATTCAAATCGAACGTCCGCCTTTGTTGCTTCTAATAAATCGTAATTACCAATCTACTCTTCGCAGCTAACGTCACTGCGTAAACGAAAGGTAAGTGTTAATTTCCGTTATGTAAGCAATATTTGAGGAATTTAACGTAGGCATACTGTATTACAGATCCATGGTTTGAAAAATGTTTAAAATGAATAGTTTAGGTTATCATTGGATTGAACAAAAATATTAATAACAAATCGACGATTCTTACGAAAATATATCATAGTGCAGAACACGCGGTAACATTCCTTACCCCCATTGAAAAATTCATTCCGCATGCTAGAAATCAAACTCAACTATCGTTGCACGTTGCATCAGCATTTTCCACTTTCGTCTTTCGACAAAGTGCAATCGTGTGTAGTGTCCACCACGCGTAATCTTATCATAGTAAAACAAACTGGTAAGTAATATCATTAGAAAGTCTGCATAATTCACAAAAAACATCCTTAAAATTACATAAACATCTGATCGAGTATCCAATAGCATACACACGTTATACTATATGACGGCTACAAAGGCAAGCATTATCGTTGACACTCACTTTACCGCAATTATGCGTTAAGATCATATTTACGTATATTACGTAAATGAATTCGAAGCATCAATTATTTTCTAAAACATCGCGTTCAAATACATCAAAGTGGATTAATTACAAAATGTTTATACAGGGATAGAAAGGCAAACTTGTCCTTCCATATGGACAACGATTATTGCTAGTAGATACTATTGCTGAAAAACAATCTTTAGTTTGCACGAAATGAATGACCAATCGCGTGGTAACGAGACCTGATTGAAAGAGGTTAGCAAAAGCTTTTTATTGTACCTTCTCAAAGTTCTTTGCGATATAAATGCGTGTACAAAAGGTGAAAACTGCTTTTGAGATTAAACAATTTTTGGAATTGTCCCAAAGCTGAAAAGTCAAGAGTGAAGTGTGACGTTTAGTCAGGTGTCGCAACTTTCCAGTTTCAAGAAGGTTATAAAATCGGTAAAAATTAATTTTTGAATACGATTAAAAAATTCTGGAATTTTATCAAATTTTAAATCTGCCTAAATTCAAGATATAATCTACAATGCTTTGGAAGCAGTTGATGGAACTTGATCGCATTTATTATTCGGTTTCACTTCCGTTGTTTCCCTTTTCGTCGTTTCTTCCACTTTTTTGTCTTCTTTTGGCTTTTCGGTCGTTTCTTCGATCTTTTTCTTTGGCTTTTTAACTCTCTTTGGTTTCTCGACAACAACTGTCGTCGGTGGTTTTCTTCTAATTATCTTTAACGAACAAAAGGTTATACTTCTGTATTCGTTTATACGTAACTTGTCAAAAAGTAATAGACGCTTTATAACAATTTTCACTCGATGTCAAAGTTTCTGTCGCAAAATTCAGGGTACGGCTGCAGAACGATTATTTCGAACGATTATTCAGGTAGACGATGAGCGGTGAATGAATACGCGGCAAATACGGAATAATACTCCGTGAAATTGTTGGAACGGTTGTCCGTTTTTTGTGTTCTCGATGGTCAAGAGAAATTATGGTCACTTTCGTTGGGGAACTATATATTAACGTGTTTGATTTAATAGCAGCATTATTATATTTATACGTAAGTTTCCGCGAAAGATAAAAGCTAGTTGATAGTAAAAGATAAAAGTACGAGCTATTAGGATCAACGTGAAAGGATTATCATAATACCATGCGCTGTAATAACTTTTTTGTAGTTATCTTCCTACTAAATCTTTTGTCCCATGACGCTTTCTCCTCCCACCAGATGCGTTGATATTCGTTCGTTAGTAATTGTTCTATGCAAGGACGAGTCTCTCTATAAATCATTTTGTTGTTTAATCGAATTGAACGAGAATTTAATTTGAAACGAAATTAACGTACTTTTCGTAAGAAGGCACGAACACCTTTTTCGAAGTGAACTGCGAGGAAACGATATTATCCGGACTCTTGCAAGGAGTCGCGGGGGTCCATGCCTTCACCTTTAGATCGGTTGTAGCCGCGTTCATATTTCCAAATTAAATAATTTCGTTACTTTCTGTATTCAAACTTTCCAAACTTTTCTTTCTTGACCTTTCGTCAAATTTATAATAAAAATGTCACGCGTCTGGGAACGACCAACTGTTAAAAACAAACGAAAGCTACAAGAAGATGAAAACACTAACGAAATCAAAATTTTATCCAAGTTGCCGTAATTAGAAAGTTTCAGACTTCGATCCGAATAAAAAAATGCCGATAACAGGAAATACTAATAATTTGACATGGACATTATTAGCGAGGCGGGGGAATACGTGTCTAGAACAGGAACCGACACAAAGTAATATTTACCCGATAATCGACGTGGAAAACGTTCTCGCATGATGCTAATAGATTTAGCACTGACCACGTGCCCCGGATGAGGCAAAATGTGGCCCACATATCTTTTGCACAGTTTACTTGGAAATTAACGAGCGTTACAAAGTAGAGCATTATTTATTTCGAACGTACATTTAATTTCTTTATTTTATATAATACTCTACATCAAATATTTTTGAATATTAATACAAATTGAATATTAATTTAGTTCTCCGTCGCGAATATACTTCTTATTCCGTTTGACTCGTTAATCTCATTACTAATCATCGATGCTTAACCTCCTTCCGCACCCAGATGATGTGAATATTTATCTCTGTTTGTAACGCGTATCAGCATGTCTCGCTGGAAATAACCGCGAACAAAAAAAATATTTATTTAGGTCGTTTCCATGATTGCCTCGTAGTTGAACCGGACAATCTTACCGAAAGTTTCTTATTTGGTTTCTCGTGGCCTAGGGATAGTAACGGTAACTGCACGAAATGTTCAAGGTTCGCGACGCCAGAGGGATATGTGTGCGCGTCTGAATAACAAGAAAATTTCTTCTAATGATCGTTTTGTGAACAGTGTCCAAGTGACCGCGTGGTGACCGGTGAATCGGTGAATCGGTGAATCGTGTGTCCACGATGGGAAACGTAAGTTCGAGGAGGGAGTAGAGCACCGATATGGGAGGAGTTCCTTCGAGTTCTCTCTCCGTTGAGAGACTGCAAGGAGCAGAGGTGGTCTTTGCTCACCTGACGATTTCAGGTGGCAGTCGCCCTGCTGAGTTGTTCAGCGACGGGTATCTCGTAAGCACACGGTGTAATCCACTCAATTCCCGCGAGTTCTCAGTTGAGTTCTCGTTTTTACTGCGTACGCACACGCATACGTAGCTTACGATGCCGGATTTTTACGCTCGTTTTAACACGGACAGTATTTAGGCGGCCGAGGTACACGCGTTTTCACGGTTAGTTTATCCGTCATCGATGCTTCTCTTTCTCTCTCTTTCTTTCTTTCTATTTCGATGCAGTTTATCCTCTTACGAGCATTGTTTACATTATTTCAATACAAGTCTCTGAAGCTGATCCATTGTTTAGCAGCGAGATTATCGATGGACATTGTCAGAAATGTCCTTATGAAAACAGAACAACTTCAGTTTGTGAAAGAATCGTACGAGCTATTACGGTTATTTGGGTTATTACGAGAATTTGTTAGGTTATAAACCAGCCTTATTCGCTGACCCCACATCTTCGACCTGCTTTCATGCAACGCAGTGTTCTTGGATTTCTTTTGGTTTTAACATAGTGAATACAGTCGATCGATAAATAAATCAAACGAAAGATTGTATATATATAAAGCAGTTTGATCGACATGCAAACAGTCGCGATCGATGAAACGTATCAAAAGGTTTCACGTAAAAGAGGTTGTATGGGAGATAAAATATGACGTTCGCATTCGGAGGATAGAAAGTGAACGTTACGAGGAAGACTGATGCATCGATCGATCGAGAATCGCGATAAATATTCGATAATCGCGAACCTGTTGATACGTAATGTGTTTCGTTTGCCACGCGTGGAATTTCCCGGTAAATTTGCCAAGAAGATATTCGTGAATGTCGTGACAGAGACTTTTTATCGAGTTTAATCGTTAGTGGGAAAATATGGTTTGACAAAGAGGTTCGTAAAGTATCCAATAAAATACAATGTGGTGTTCCATCGTGGAAACACTGTGAAGTTGCATCGATAACCTGCAAAATATCGACGGATAAGTTCCAAGTGCAAGAAAACGTTATAATTTTGCAAAAGTTGATGCAAAGTTCGATACACTTCGAAAGTAAAAGGAAACTTTGAAACCAGCTCAATAATGCTTCTCGTAAATGCAAAACCGTTGTGAGATTCGATTTTCGTCTGGAACGGTGGTGCAATAAACACACGTGTCGCAAAAGTACGTACATCGAGGGTCAAGGTATTTGTGACTTTTTACTGACCATCGTAATAGTTCAATAGATAATAAATCACAGCGAGATAATCGAGGCGATTCATGAGGCATGTGTTGGATATCGTGATTAATCGAGAAAAGATGATTATATTTCAAAGTTGCCTGGTTTTTCATTATGATTAAACGGCACAGATATAATTTCGAGTATCTCTGTACTTTCTAAACGATTCTGTTTATTTGAAGTAGTGCATCGTAATTTTTTATTCGTCACTGGTGTCAACGTATATTCCCGTGAAATTGTTGCAAATATAATTATTACATTTATATCTACGAAATACCTAATTCATTATTAATCAAGTTGTTTATTATTGCTTGATATTCACGTGGACGCAGCTACCGTGACAAGATTCGGATCTCTCTCGAGCAAAAATAAAACAATAAATCCAACTCGGAGAAGTCATATTAAACTCTAATCTGCTATCTTTCAACTATACCAAGTACCTATGCACGGTATTATAATTAAGATCAAGCCTCGAGATCCGCAAAAGAATACACGATTCATCACGATATAAGTCAACACTTGTCGCGATAGAACGAATTCGCGTTTTATTGAATCAGATTATGTCTCACGAACCATTACAACGACCTGGAGGCTCATTGTATGTTATCTTCGTATCGACAAACAAACAAAATTAACGATTACACCCGGTGTACTTATCGTAAATCGTGACTCACAAAAGCATCCTGCCGTGTCTAACGGATGAAAACGCGACCCGTTACTCTGGTAAAAGAGCTACCAATCATTTTTTTCTTTCAAATTGTCGAATAATGTTACGGGTTACGGGAGATGATTAACATCATTACGGCACGTTGGTCATCGCTATCTTTGATTTTTAAATCGACGGCGTGGCTTACTCGGTTCGCGAAAGGATTTAACGAGAAAAAATTGGGTAACTGTTACGAACGATTATTCACTGAAACTGTGTCGCGGTATTTTTGCAGTATTGTTCCATGCGAACGTGTAAATTTCTTCGATCGACGATGGTATCGTAAAGTAGATGAACTTGCGTGGATTCGTCAAGAATTTGTTCTTTCTCATTAGCAACAAGTACCCGTTGTAACATTGTTTCAATTCCAAACGATTAAACAAACGTAAAAGCATTAGTTCCGCTTTCCAGAGGTATCCGCAGAGATCAACGCTGTTATCGCGGCGGTAATTAAACAGAACGTCAAGGCTGCCGAAGCATTCGCATAAATCACTCGGGACCGACAACCAGACAAATGCTGGAACCTCGAATCGTCGGTAAATCTCGACGAAAACCATTTGGATCTCGATTTCCAAGCAATTACAATCGGCAGCTGTGCGAGCGACCGCATGAATAACGACACGTTTCGCAAAGAATGAATCTTTCTTAAGTTACGAATTCGTAGATATTCGAAACAGTGTAAACAAACATCGCTGGAGACAGAATTAATAAATCATTCTTCCACAGACTTTGAAGATTACGATTACGATTACGATTACGATTACGATTACGAAGAAGGCACGATCCAAATAACAACATAATACCGAATCGATTAAGCCAATAGAATCTGAAATTGCGTCTTTTTTAGGAAGGCGAGATCTTCAAAAAGATTGGAAAACCGCTACCGTAGACTCTACGACCTCGATATAACTGTAATGCACTCGTTTGTAATTGAGAAGATCAGCTCGAGGTGGTTCGTGTGCTATTAGAATCGTAACTGAATAACTTTGTTCAGTCACGCGTATGGCAGAACGATCTAACTGCTGGTTGTTTCGGTCAGGGCGTTATCTCGTGGAGTATCGGTTACTTGGCCACAAAGTAATTTCACAGTACAATGGCATCAGCCGCGATCCGGGCTCGATTCGAGTAACCAGCCCAGTAAACTGTAATAAAAGCGCTCGCCGGTTTCTGGTGTTATTAATATTGATCAACGTTACATCTGGCATCTGCGAATCAAGGAGATAATTTGTTTCTTTGTCGTTTAACGGTCGACCATAAAATAATGATCAATTACTTCGTATCTGCGATAACGAGGACGAGTTTGCTCGAGCAATTATACATTGCACCAGTACTCGGTACATTAACTACGTATGTTCAATTGATACAAATCAGTTTTGAATCACTATTGAAAACAGAGGTCTTTGTCGTATCCTCCGTATCAATGGCAAAAGTTTAACAAGTATAAAACTAACAGTGAGTTAACGAGAATAAAGTGAAACTAAAAATAGTGTTTTCATCGAGGAAAGAGGAGAAATGAATAGCCTCTCAGAAAAACCGTTTAATAGCTCCGCGAAAAAAATGTTTTCGGCGTATGGAATCGAGGGAAAAGGTAGTCTTTCCCAAAGCTGCTGAACAGTGTGATCTCTTTAGACTCTGTTAACAAGATTCCGCATCATCGTTGGAATTCTTATCTGTTTCTTTCACTTGTAGCGCCGAATTGGAATTGGAATTGTTTCTCGGATAATTAACTCGTCGTTATAACAACACACGGACCGACTTTGCTAGACTGTCACGGATCGTTTCGCAACGTGGCCACATAATGGAAATCGGTGTGCTTAGGCGCAACGCGAACGAAAAAGTAACCGAGTCTCGTGGGACCTGATTGAACGTAAACGTAACTTGGATCTGGTAACGTGCCATGCGTACGATTTGGAATCAACGGTGATACTTCGATTCCTTGATGACCGCGGGGTATATGTGAATAGTGCGTTACCGTAATCGAGTTGGAGCATGATGGGAGAAGTGATTCGCGTTTCTGGGAGAGCACCGGATGTCGGCGAGTTCTTGAAGGAGGCGATGCTGTCCCAAAGGTTCGCAGACGTTGCTCTCTGCTGTCCTGGTGGTCAGAGATTCCTGGCGCACCGTCTGGTCCTATCAGCTGCCAGTCCTTACTTGCAGGTCGGTACTCTCTTGATAATTAACTCGATGATTAATCGCAGAACCAACATCTCATATGAGCCGTTAATGAAACGTTCGAACTCGCTTCCAATAGGACCAAGTTATTTTTAGAATTGATAGATATTTACCGAATTATCAAGAACGTCTCAAAGACTTTAGTCAAACATGTACAATTAGGGAAACGAATCAGTTAGCAGGATTGAAACAGGCGTAGGACTTTTATCGAGCGCTTAATTATGTACTGGACAAGATGTGCTTCCTTGTTTAAGTGGATGAACCATTAACCACGTGTTTAGAGCTGCGTGTAAAGTTAGCGAAACGATGTCCACGGGGAGCTGAGCACCCATAAACGTCAGCTGGTAGAATACTGTTCTGCCCATTCGAAAATAATCCGATTCGCTGTAATTGCTTTATTAACTCGGAAGAAGTCGAAATCAACCAAGGTCGTAAAAGTTTTAATTAAATCCTATCTCGTTTCTAGTAAACTGTCTTTTAAATAACGCGTAACCGTATTCGCTACCGAGTCACGTGAGGCGGAAATCAGGAAACGAATGTTTACTTCGTAACAGGGATCATTAACCATATACGCGCGTGTGTGAATGCAACTCATCTTAAACCAGCGATGGAAAGAGGTAGAAAGAAAAAAAGGTACATACATAATAACAACGTTAATACAACCTAAGAAAACGTAGTTTCCGGTTGTCTGTGCGTCAGAGGAGCAAAAAGCTGCACTCCGAATACGCACGTTCGTCAGCTTGCGCAAGTATTTACAATGTAGTTAATGGGGCAGGCAGATTATAAAGCGAGCTAACTTCTGTTCGAAGATAACCTACGATTTGCGTCGGTCGTTAATCACGGTCCTTATTGATCCAATAGTAACCAACGACTTTGCGAGCGGATATAAATAGTGAAAGTGAATTTGCCGACCCGTTTTTAGGTAACGCTTCCCTCGTCTGATAGGGTCAGGCCACCAGTTTCAACCAGATACCGTTTTGGTAAAACGTCTCCTGGGAGATGTGTATCGATCAGTTTCTCTTCTTCTAGGAGTTTTCTTGACGTGTAGGAACACGTTTGATGTTTTCGCTGAAAAACTTTAGCCGCGATAACGATTGAAACGTTTTCCAGTTACGATTTTTAAGAGGTTTCTGGTTCTAGGAACGCTTTTACTAACGATTCCAGGGACTCTATCGATCTTTTTCCTGTATTTTGCACCTTGTATCTATATTTACCGAAACGTCCTCCAGTTAATAACGCAAAAAAATCACGCGTATCCGGTATAAACACGCGGTGCTCGTGTATCTAACGACTGTATCCGTTATAAATGTTTCAAAGGATAAACGAAAAGTTTGCGTAGAAAGGAAGTAGAAACGCGTCGCGAGAACTTTCATTTTTTTCCAACGTAGCCTTACATTACACGAGGTGGCATAGCGTATCATTTAATCGTGCATCTCAGTGAAACAAGCGGAGATTAATCGCATGATGTGACTTTGAATGGGAAATTGTAGTGAATTGGGATAACCCGTAACAGGAAAGTGGGAGACCAGAGCGTGTTATCACGAGGGAATGTCGAAATTATGTAGCACGACAAATTACTCAACCTGCTCTTCAGCGTACGTTGAAAAAGTAATTAATAAATCGATCTACCAGCGTTATTACTAACAATTACGAATGCCAGTGAATCGTGTCGTCTATTAGTCAAACGCTGGTCAGGTATTAACAATCATTAGAAAGCCTGTGTAAGACCAGTTCAAATAATTGAATAGACGAACATCCACTCTTCGTTACTACATATTATTTATATACTCGCGAGGAAATCGTCATCTTTTTTTACGCGATAGTTAAGACGATATATGTAAATCCAGTTTCCAAAATAAACGTGGAATATTCATTTGTGATCGCGGATCGAGGTTTTACGATACTATAAAGCTAGCACGACCTTGAATAACGTATCATTCTCCTATCGTTTTGCACATACGTGAAATTCTTTGTATCGATAGAATAGAACTTGATTTTCGTATGCAGTAGTTTCTTACATTAACGTGTAATTTATGAAGTGGCTTGAAATTTTGCGGTTCATGGTTGCGTTCCAAACTAGTCTTACCCACAAGGGGGCTGTATAACTGTTCCAATTATAGATAGACCATTTGATTTTACGACAAGATGGAACATGTCGAGTAGTACGAATAATATAGTTTTCATTTTTAACGAAAGCAAGTATTCGTTTAGTACCAATGAGTCGTGTTTACAAACCTCGAGGATTCTTTATTTTCTCCATGCTCGTTTTAGTTCCATTACAATTCTAATGGCTTAAAAGTTGCGCAACTTTTCCGATGGATATCAATGCGACATTTTCCCTTCGATCGAGTGCAATTTGACGATCGTTTTCGATTTGATTGCTCTTATTCTTGATGGCTTGCGAGCGCGCCTTAAAAATTACACTGTACAAATCACTCTGTGAAAGGTTCCGACGCGGAGCGGCGTGCACCACTTTTTTCTTCCTCTTCTTGTTCGAGGCGAGCATTCCGCACAACAAATGTTCCTGCCGGGATCCTGATTTCGGAATTCACGTTTAACCAATCGATTAATGAGTACTATTTACGGCCAGTTTTCCCCGTTTTCCATCTTTGTCGTCGAATCGATTCCGATATTCCATGCCTTGTTACGTACCGCGTTACGTCGTCGACAATCCTTAGATAATTGAACTTCTTTTAAGTTGGCAGGACCAAATCAACGGAATCATATCGGACTCGGTGGAATGTTTAGTACCTATTTTCTACTAATTTCTACCACCAACAATGATTTTGTACCTCGTGCATTTTCGAAAAAATCCTGGCGCTGCTAGCTTAATATTAAGCCACGACGTGCACGTTTCGAGTTCTCCGTATGTTTACGTACCGTTCAATGTCATGCTGCCCGATTCAACCCCCGTTCGTGGTACAATCGAGAAGGTCATTCTTCGGGCATAGACAAATTAGAAGCGTAGAATAAAGTTTCTTCGTACGACTGGTCGTTATCGAGAAAAGCCACTTGGAAAATCTGTCGAATATGCGTGCATATGATTAATAGCGAGTCACCTGCGCAGCTGGATGTCTATCAGTATCATGCTACATTGCATGATTTGCTATGGGTGTGGCAACATGGCAGCATTTCTAACAATTACTCTAATAGAATTAACCGTAGGTGGTAACAGTCTTATTTTTCACGAAACAGTCCTTACGGAAATTATATCTATATGTATATCCAATTAGTCGAGTGCATAGTTTCTTTATAAATCATGATTGAGTACGATGGTTTTGCAAATGTTTAAGCGATCGTCGTATTTCATCGCAGTGTCGAAATTAGGCGCAGGTGCCTCACCCGTTCGGAAGTTCTCGTAAACAGATTGAAATCTAATGCACCTGTTTGCACGAGCAAGCGTTTCATAATAAATAAACTAGTAGGTAGAAGCGTGCAACTTGATATTTGCTAGGTATTCGCAGTACGCGGCTACCTTGGCTAGCCATTCGACCAAATGATACAGAGTCGTCTTGGGAAGTTGCTTTAGGAATCGAGGAGGCTCAAGTTTACCTCCAAAGTGTTTCAAGTTTTCAAGAATTCCCTTTTGAGAGATGAAACCCGACTCCTATTAGCGCGTTCGAACAACTGATCGGCCTCTTCAAAGATGAAATCATCCAGGCACAATGCGTACAAGAACTTTGATTGCTTCGCGTACGTCAGTGATCATGGAACGTGTATGCATCTGTTTGATAAGGTGCTTCGATACGCGGGTCAGCGCACCCTAATGATTTCATTTACCGTTTCGGTCCCTCGTAAAAAGTAAGAGCTTCTAGCACGTAGGACGCGCGATATGTGATACGTACGAGTTGATGCATGCTAAACGCCGCGTTTGATCTCCCCAGATAGCAGTTCGCGGACCATTAAAATTCTTGCACGCAGCTATTTTATGGCAGTTGATTCACTATATTCCCAAGATAGTGCACACTGTCGCCTCTCGCGAACGTTCCTCCGCGAACATTGTCGTAAACTTCCACCGTAGACGCGTGCGTTTTCCCTTTGCCAATGCAGCGCTCTTCCTTCTTCAGCGTATAAAAGACCGCTCCTCGAGTTTGTAAGTTGGCCTAACTCGCATATAACCTCGCTCGCGCGCGATCCTCCCTTGTGCGCGCGTCGAGATCTCTGCTTCACTTCTGAATTGGCGTCAGTTTCGCCCTCATCGGCGATCTTTGGTCTTCTACGATCGCTGTATTTCATTACTAAATCGTGATTATACGCGGTCGTTAGTTCATCGGAATTTCTAGGCACTAATCGATTCTCATGCGACCAGTTTTAACGTATTAAGTCTTCATTTATCGATTTTCGTATAATACAAGTGAAATTGATTTGATTAGTATCGCAAACGAGGTTTTCTATTAGAGGTGAGGATTAATGTGCAACAAGTTCGTTTTAAGAGCACCTTTCACGTCCTTTCATTCGCCTGTACCCTTTGCTCGAGGCATCCTGCTGCCGCATGGCCATCGAGTACGTGTTCTGCAGCGTGTGTACTCTTTCGTCGTCTCGTCCCCTTTCTCTAGTTTCTCGGTGCACGATATCGCCAAGGAATTCTACTAAACGGCTATTCGTTAATCCTTTCGTCGTGCTGTCCATTTAAAGAGATGGAGAATGTGGCTACAGATATACGTACAGGGTGATTCTAGTTACCGGGCCGATACAACTTACTCTCAAGTGTGTACAATTGGGTTTTGCAAGGGTATATTTATTGCTATTAATATACGTATATGTACGAATCCGAAACTGTGTTCTTTTTACAGTAGTTCGTTACGACATTGGCCTATAATGAAGTTTCATAAGAAAAAGATCGAATAGAGATCGTAATCCCTCAAGAGATTACGTTGAGAGTCACTGGAGCCACAGGACCGATGAAAGTGCTCCTCGACCGATAGGACGTTCGGTACCGAAGCTATGGCCGTGACCTTACCGAACAGATTTTATCCGCGTTTATTATTAGTGTTACACGGGTACCGAGGATTTATTCCATCGAATCGTGCCGCTTGTAGCGTTTGCAGCGAGCTACGTTCCTTTTCCTACTTTTCCTCGTGTCCAGTTCTGTTGTTCGCGCCTCCTCCTCCTCCTCCTCCCCCCTCACCCCTGCTGATTTACACGCAGGATCGGTGGCAGACCGATAGGGCAATTAATCAGAAAACCCGATCGACTCCGTGACCGTAGATTTTAAGCGTGACACTGGCCCACTTAGATTACCGATCGCGGTCTCACCGGATTCGTCGCCCTCTACCGCGGTTATACAAAACGCACGGAACCCGTTTCACTTCTCATTATACGTTAAATTACTTTCTTTGCGCGTGACTACGCGCGTCGCGACTGGTTATGTAGTTTAATTAGATACACAGAATCTCGCGCCGCGTTATCATCGAGCAATTCGAGTAGCGACAGTGGTTTTAGTCGCGATCTGTCAAGCGAATACGCTGCAGCCTGATAAGTTTTTACGCACCGCGAATTTTCTGCACGAGGTTCCACGGGTGCGTTCGCACTGTTTGACATCGTTCTATCAATCTGTCCTCCGATGAAATGCTTCAACGACGTTGATTCGAACGAATAAGAGCTTATCTATATAATCGACGCGGTGGCTTTGCTATTTTTCAAATAAATACTTCAAAAAAATAAGTAACCAAGTGTTCGATATCTGGCCCAGGCTATCACCTCAGGGCACGCCTCTGGGTATATACGTACTCTCGAACAGTATTATTCTTTAGGATCGTCATTAGCGTGCCATTGATTCGTGAACACGTCTCGTAAATTTCTATTTAAAAAATTGATTCGGTATACTCGACCTTCGTTCTCACGTCAACTCTTCGACGCGAAGAAATGTCTAGTCCTTCCTATTGTTCGCATTCCTGGTTACCTCAGGCACACGTCCAGCAGAAGCAATTTGTTCGGAGATAACGGAAATCTGTTCCAATTCCATCCTCGTATTAAACCAATAAACTACGCGCAAAGATGATAATGACACCTCGAGCTGGACCTTATAACCTTTTAATGACTCGGCTCCTTGTAGGGACGAGTGTAACGACTTGTCTCATCAGTGGCTCGACAGTCGAAAGTCTGATCATCCTTCGGGACCATTCATGAGCAGAATGTAGGGACTTTCTAGATCGTTTCGTTACATGTTTGCGATCTGAAACGATCCTGCGTGATAAATCATCGGGCTCCGCGGGAGCAGCTGACACCCTGAAGGGATAAAACGTATCGCGCCGTTTAAGGAAATGACCGAGAACTCGTTAATACCTTAATCAGCGAGGATTCTCAGGTTCTTTGGTAGCTTCCGATGATTCGACAGGAATCTGAAAACGTGGATCCATATTTCATCTTGGAGATAATTTAGATGTCCTGCATGCTTAAGCGTGGCGAGCTAAATCGACGTTTATATTTATGGCTGTCTATTTTATCGACCTCTATCCCGCGGTTAACGCGAAATCGATTACAAGCATGCTATTCTGATGGAACATCGATAATAAATTTACGCCGTATTTTACAATTTATACCGTTACCCGTAAAACTGTAAGAAACTTTATGCGATCCCCCGTTAACCGTAGAAAACGTTACTCTCTGACGCAACTAATCTCCGTTTCAAATTCGAACCACACAGCCGTGCATTTTTTCGTGTCATCACTTCCCCCGTATAAACTATACTTTGATTTATTCGATGCAAAATATGTGAACTAATACCGCTGTTACTTCACATTTGTCTAACGACTTGTTTCGAACGATTATGCTAAGTTGTCCCATAAATTTCTGCGAGAACTCAATCGGCTGTTATCTTTCTACGAGTATTTAGCGCTAAGCAAGTGGAAGGAAACGAATAATTTGAATAAATTTCGAGTTAAATTATTCGTTGTTCCAGCTATCACGATCAATTTTAATCGACTTTATTTGGCCTCATTCGCTAACGCAGAAATTGAAATTGTTTGATATGAATTATCGCCGTGGCAAATGAACGAAAATTCATTGATATCTGCAAGTGCGATGGTGGATTTCAGCTCGTAAATATGTCAAAGAAAATTCTCGTTACTTTTACGATGACTGGACGTTATGCAGCGCGCTCGCATGTCGGTGCACGCCGGTGAATGATAGGGGAAAAAGGTCTGCAGGGATCCGTAATGAACGTCATTACTTATCTCGTACAGCCATCTGCGGTTGTACCTTGACGGAAAATTCGTATAATAATTACGTGCTTCCTGCTGGTGCGTGTAAAGCGACTCGTTGATACGTAGCAATTTGTCTTCTGGATGTACATTGCCACGGAAAATGACCGCTAAACGCTCACATTTTCCTTACTTTTACAGCTCTTGAGTGTTTAATTATTTCATTTTACTTAGAAATCTCCACATTTTCGTTGGTTATATGTTCACACTGATCAAACGAGCAACGGTCAAGAACATACAAAAGAAATAAGCAAATGTCCAGCAACTTTATGGGAAGTATATTTACAACGCTATCGATTCCCATGCGGAGGAACGCAAGTCTACGCGCAATAACAATCCAAGTTGCGTTTGATTTTCATTGCGAAGCGCATTTTTAATTGGTATCTAACGTCGATGCAGAAGGTAAACCGTTAGTCTTGCCTGCCTTGAGCGTTTCCTCGATCGTTTCGCGCATTGTCGCGACGAGTTATCAACGCGTTTCTAATATTCACGGTCATGCGCGCCTAAATTAATGTATGCAAGCTCCTCGTGTTCCGTTTCCTCGTATGTCTTGCGAGTTGTAGGAACGCGCGCTCCTCTGCCAATTCGGAATGCGCGAGTGTTCAACGTTCCTTTATCCCCCGAGATTTACGACCGCAGATAATGTCCACGTTGCTGCGTGTTTTGCGTTGCATGTAGATGTCGGCGGGCCTGTAATCTCGGTGAATCATCTACGAACTTGTACCGAATCGTACAACGAAGAGATCGGGCCAATAACGCGGCTAGTTTTCGTGCAGCGAAGCCACGAACGTCACCGTTGCGTGATGAATAGCGACACAATTAGGCGTGCGAGTGAAAACCGTTCGAGAGGAACATCGAGAAGAAGCTATCGCTAATCATAATACCACGGGAAATGCGTGTAAATCTTTATGGACATCGGTCGAAAGAAACTGGCACGATCGGTGGCACGGTGGACTAACGTTAATCGTGTGAAATTATTACTCGAATCAAAGTATTTAGAATAGTGGGCCTATTATTCCCTTTATTTTTTTTTAATTAATTTTCTAGATTCAGAGACTCGGCGAATAGTACTTTAACTAGATAATTACTGCGCGACTCCGGAATGGGGGTTAATACGAATGCCGCAACGGTGATTTCAACGCGTGGTCGTGGAAGAGAATTGCTTAATTCCTACCAGTTTCCTATAACGTACCTCTTCGATGTCTTTATTACTTGTGCGCGTGAAGACAGTCTTGTGGAGAGAACGTACGAAGTAGCTGAGCTGTGAAAAGTGTACATGTTCTTGTACAAGGTATCCTAATTCTTAAATGCTTCTGCTACTACTTTTATTTTCCAGCTTATTATACTCTGTTTCATCTCGTTAAATTGTGGCAAATTGAGATACATTATTCGTTTCCACCTTTATACACTGTTTCCACGCGTTAACCATGGTTTTTGGTCCACGAAAAGGAGGTTGGTCTTCGCCATCGGCGAAACAGTGCCAGGGTACTTGGACCTTTAACGAATAAAGGCTCGCGTACACTTGGAATTTAAATCAGCCGGGAAGAACGACGCGCTCGACTGCGCGGCTCGACCTTAAAAAGTCGGCCAGTAGAATCATACATTCGCGGATTCGCGTCCCCCATAAATATCTTCTGGCGTCGTCGAATAATCTGGCGTAACCTTTCTGTTCCCAGGAAGTTTTGCTGGCGCATAGCAAAACGTCGGCTCATTGCGAGCCGATCACAGTGATCCTCGCCGAGGTGGAGGCACCGGAACTCGCGGCGATCCTTGGTTTCGTCTACACGGGAACCGCGACCGTGCCACGTCCGCGTTTGAATGCGTTTTTGCACGCTGCGGAGGCCTTGCGTATCAGGTTGCCGCCAGTCCCAGTCGTGATGACCTGTTCGCAAGCCGATTGCAAGCACGAAGACATCAAGGACGTGAAGATCAACCCCAAGTACCTTCGTTGCGATCAGTATCCGTGCTGCGACGGCTGGTACCAGCACGAGGCGAATCAAGATGGAGATTCCGCGAGCAAGGAGGAACCCTATCCAGCGATCGAGTCCCTGGAAGCAGCCAGAGAAATCGGGCCGCTTCCTGAATCGATGAACTTTGTTGGACCGAGATACAGTCCAACCAGATATTGCTCTACAACCTGGCCCGTTCCCGCATTCGTAAATGCCAGTCAGGAAAAGCGTGGCGTCGATCAATCAGCCGATAAGGACAGGACAGGTCAGACAGACGTCAGGAGGTACCGTCCGGCCTCTATGGCGCCGAGGATCGATAGGATTACCGAGCCGATTGGCAGCAACGCGGAGAACGTTCTCAGCTGCGACTCTTTGGTCAAGGCTCAGCAGGAATTCTGCTTCTCCAGGTGTCCCTACGACGTTCATAGACAGCTAGATCCTCTCGAGGTGAGAATGAGGACCGATCGGGCTCGTACGCGGATCGGTGATAACGAGAGTAGGGATCTAACGACGCGCGAGAATCCTTTCGAAGAGGACAAAGGTTCGGAGGATCGGCTGAGCGTGATCCGTTCGCGGATTGGCTCCTGCCAGAGCGGAACGGTATCCTTGCAGTCCTCGGGTCGGACGAGGTCGTTCGAGAAATCAGATTACGGCGAGGATTTAACTTGCGGGGAAAGTTGCTACAGCTGGAAAACACCGAAGAGGCACGTGGCCAATCGCGTGATAGCCTCACCGTGGAGACAGACGGTCAGGCCTTATCATTTACCCAAGCTCCAGCCCATCGTCCTTCAGCCTCACGTGGATGACGTCGTAAGTACTTTTCGCCTCTTTCTCGCTATCGCTCGTTATTCTGAATAATGCAGACGTTTACCAAAAATATTACCGAGTCACCCACACAGTGTATCTTCGTGTCTAGAACCGTCCGGGCACCTGATTCCTGAACCTGGTTCCCCAACGGAACAAAATAGAACGTACCAGCTCGATATCTTTAATTGCGAGGAAACACGAGAACGTCGATAATCTCCGATCTAGCAAGCTTGGGAATCTCTGCATTCCAAGTAACATGAGTATTCGTGTTTATCGATTATTTATCGACATAGGATTCTAAAATACCAAATGCATAATTACCAACCCCAAAGCATACTTTTATACGAATTACGCGTTCCCGAAAAATACCGCACGACACGTCAGCGAATATCTATTTTAATACGGTTATTACATCTCTTCGATTCTCTGCCATTCGGCGTGTTATTTACCGCGCCAACTAGTCGCACCTCAATATCCGATCACACGACGTGGACGTATCCAGAAAACTAAGAGGAAATCGTGTTTGCATATTCGTGAACTCTATCTAGGTCGTACGTACACGTCGATTATACATCGAGCCATTATACGTGATCACGTTTGACAAAATGGACTAAGACGAGGTTTATGCGTTTAATAAATTGCCACGGAACCATAAGTTTTAGTAATCGGGGCAGGTTTACGAGCGCAGGATGTCTTAAAAGCCATCCGAAATCGTCGACTGCATCGTTTGCATCATATTAAGGTATAAACATCGCGTATTCCGTCGCTGACGATTTTTAGAATCGACGCGACGTATCCGCGTGATAAACGCTCGGAGAATCGGTACAATCGTTCTCAGCTCTTTCTCGCGATTATCAATCGTAACGCGACTCTTTCCATTGTAAATTGCGAGATGCGCAGAATAGAATTGGAACATGGTTGCACGAAACGTTTTTTCTTCGTTCGGAGATCTACGGCGTATTTACCCAAGCATTTCCTTTCACCGCTTTCGTGAAAATTGGAGCAACAGCTCGGATCGTCCGACACAAAGGTAGCAACGTTGAGCATTAGTTTTTAAAGGGTTCGATTAGTAATCCACTGTAACACGTAATTGTGTAACAAGGATTTGTCGCAATCCAGCGAATTTTCTGTTGCACAAGGCACGATGAATTTGTTCGACCGATAATCAGCTAGATACAATTACCGATTCCTATTCCATGGCTTCATATTGTTACGTCACGGTGCATACATGGATCTCGCCTGATCGGGTTACTAATCCTACCAGTAGCAAACGGTATCCTTTCATACAGAAAGTGACTTGTTTGCTGCGGCTACGGATCGCAGAGGGGGGGACTGCATATTCATCCTTTGAATCTCTTTACCATATGGAAGGCATATCATCGATGGTGCTCGAAGCGACGAGAATGGAGCGAATTCAGGAATAATGACACTCTCGATTCGAGATATCCGCTACTCGGTACACGTTGAAACACTCGGGGGATCTCTTCGTTGTAGATAACCCGCAGTTCGAAACCTGTACGTGAATTAAGCGTACAGGAAGGAATTCATTCTATGGTTTACACACCTCTTTGAATTATATCTCCTTATCTCATTTTTCTGGTAACAAGAAATCGAACACTATAAACAGAAATCTTTTCATTAACAAGCAAATATCCAATCGAGGAATTTCCTATCTTTTTTAATAGATTTTATCGTTGACCGGTACCCCGCCTCCCACGTTAAATCGACCATTCGCTGTTACGTATAAAGGTGGATTCAATTTCCAAAGAACGAAAAGAACTCGACCCCGATATATTAAGTGGATGCATAATTTTAATGATCCTCGATGCAGGATTCTTCATTTACGAGCTTGGAAATGTCAGACGTTCGGTCGGTGACCGTGCAGCAAGAGATTAACGCTAGGGGAATTATGCATTATGTTTCCGCTGCGAACACTGCTCGTGGTACCAGTCGCTTTACGACTAATTAAATGAAAATCGTGTAGGTGCTTAGAACGCGAAACTTGTCTGTTTGCCTTTTTCCGTTTCCCATCGCGTCTGCGGAACAAAATTTTAGACTAGTCGCTCGGTATACGTATTTATGGGATATAAACTTTAATATTAGGATGCCGAGATGTTTTCCATATGCGCTGGACATTGGTCATTGGCGAAAAGCTAATAAACTATGCGGTCTATTTCTCCAACTTCCATTTTACACTATGACGTTATATGCAACGTTCCACTCGCTATATTTCACTTCTCTCTCCCTGCTGCTCACGTTTGATGATCTCTCGAACAAGCTTGGGTCATTGCATAACGTTCACCCGTCTCCTAGCGCTCGAGATCGTCCTCGTTTCAGTTATATAGTATTTACGTCGAGAATTTATGTCTCTTCGATGGCGTAAATGCTTTCAGTCGGTCGCTTTTTTATAGATATTAAATTTCCACCTTAACTACCAGAAAATCGCGATGATTCGATCCGTTGTCCTTGTTAAATATATTCCACTCCAAATTGTCGTATTATCTCGTAGATTCTTAATTGGCTGTTCGTGATCCGAGTTTTCCGAAAAAACTCGATAAAATCTCGGCCGTGATGCTCGAACAGATCTTGGTTGTACCTAAAACTGCTTCTAACGAACGTGTCCACAAGCAGAGCAGAAATCGCTCCAGGCTAACGCGCACGTTATTAACAATCGTACATAACCGAAACGCAGTTAAGCTTCCGTTAACAGCCGACAAACGATTGCCAAGGTTCTAACTATTCACTTTTCTTATCGTACGTCGGTCGAGCAACAACAAAAATTCCCCTAGTTTCGAATCGATTCAAAGAGATGCTGTTCCTCGTCTTTATCTCGGCGAGTACAACATCCAGATCATCGTTGGATATCTACGTGTACGTTTTCTTATCGTCGAGCGATCGACGCGAGTCGAAGACCAGGGCACGCCACTTATCTATAAAATATAGACGATCTCTTGTTATTTCTTTCGGAAACAAGAAGATCATAAAAGCGAGGAGAATCAGAGCCCACTTATTCTTCATCGACCTTTCACCACAAATGAAAGCACGCCGTTGAACCGAGCGCGTCCGACACGGCAGGCGTACATTTTGCTTTCTTCCGCCAAGTATTCACGGGGAATCTGTGCCTGGCATGCACTTTTGCAAGCTCATTTAGCAGGCTGCTGTAATTCGATGGTGCCAGGTGATAAGACGTCCACGACCAGCTGCCTTGGTCTTTTGGTTAGCCAATGTCATTCTGATTAATGAAACTATCAGTTACATGGCGGTCGTGTCTCGTCTTTCCGTTCCCTTTTTCTTTTTTTTCTCTCCTCGACCACTCTGTCTCGTCGAGTAGCGTTCTCTTCCTTCGTTTTTACCTTCGTTTACGTCGTCTTTCAGAGGGAGACAAGGCGCTACCAGCTGGTGCATGCCAGCTGCGAATCTCGGCTTTACACGAGATTACATGCAATCTGGAACGGGGGAGCGTTTTCTCTTTCGACACGTGCACTGATATGCTCCAGATTTTTTCAGATTGCTTTACGACCTTGCGCAACGCGGCCCCGTGTGTTTTCGCACAAAGCCCCTCCCCCCCCCCCCCCGCTCCCTCCTTTTTTTTTACGATATCACTGGTTATTACTTGTACGGGGCACACCTGTCCACCGCGATACGAAAGATTACCGCGAAGGAATTGTAAATTTGGGGCTCATCGGGTGTTTGAGCGTAGCTGCATCGTCGCGAGTCGGTTTGCTTTCTCTTAGTTCAGCACTCGTTAGGATGTAGACTGCTTTCGCGATAAAAGCAGCAAATTCGAAGCGTGTTAATCGATGTTTTTTCATCTCACTCGTCAACAAATTAGCTACCGTGTTTACACATCGTCACAATCTTAATGGCGAATAGTTTGAAAGATTTTCCACCGTAATTACGTGCTTCGTCTTATCACAAATATGATCAGACGTCGAACTTAGGAGCACTTAGCGACCACAGATGAAGACTCGAAACATTTTGTCAGCCATTTAGGAACTTTTAACGTGGAGCCGGTTATTTCTGAAAGCTACCTAACTAGGCCGAATGTCCGTTTTCTCGGGTTTCGCGTCTCAACAACAGTGCGCGCCGCGCCCTCTTTCGCGAGTGTACTCCCC
>NC_071978.1:403282-403454 GCF_026283585.1 Hylaeus volcanicus
CTGAAAGCTACCTAACTAGGCCGAATGTCCGTTTTCTCGGGTTTCGCATCTCAACAACAGTGCGCGCCGCGCCCTCTTTCGCGAGTGTACTCCCCTCTCTCTTTCTCTCTCGGGTTTTGCGTCTGAACAGCAGTGCGCTCTCTTTCGCGAGTGTACTCCCCTCTCTCTTTCT
>NC_071978.1:403464-425205 GCF_026283585.1 Hylaeus volcanicus
GGAACGGTGTTCTCTCTCAACGCCTCATTGTTGCCCGCTCCACCGTCCTTCGCGTGGCATTGTTGCTATCTTATAGCAAAAGATGAGCTTTAATTAAACGCAAGCGGTAACATCGCGATGAAATCACCCAAGAAAGTATCGGGCAACGGATATTCCGCGCATTACAATCTAATTACCATAGAAATTGGCATCGTTAATATTTGTGATAAGTACATCTACAATTTGCAGCAATGTTGCAAGTGGCAGGATTCAAGCATTTTATACTGGATTGCAAATGTTACCGGTTTGAACGTCCGATTACCGAACAGTATATATTCATCCTTCTTGCAACAGACTTGTAAGCGTTTCTTGTTACGTTACGATCGCGGAAATATTAACTACGCGATCGTTTGTAAAATCTACACCAGACGAACGTACCAATCGCGAGTTGTTAATGACAAGAACCTCGGTGATCGACATTGCTGATTAGATTGTCGTTTCCTCTCAGTCGATGCCCCTGTCTCTATAATTTTATCAAGTAATTTGGAGCAGCGGAAAATTGCGAATCGGTAATTAACGTTACGAGTGCAATTGTTCATCCCCGAACTAGATGGAAACGTATGATTTAATTACACCGTTCTACCGCGCTGTATTCTAGTAATAATTGAGGTTTACCAGGCGGGGGAGGGATGCAATCAACCGAGAAATTTTACGGTTGAATAAACCCGCGGAAGACGAATTATACACATTAGACGATACATTGTGCAAAAGCCTGATACCATCAACCACGGAACAGTGTGTCGTTACTTTGCGAACGTGTTCGACGACTCTGGATTATTTTGTATTCGTTATTGTTGACGCTGATAAGTATCTCGACGGACGAATTATCGACTAATTCGAACCGAAGAAACGTTCCTAAGATTGCTCTGCTCTATTTAAAGGGTCCAATTACTGTCAGACTTGAAGACAAAAACAGAGATCGGGGCTAAACCCAACATTCTCGATGTAGGATTAATTATCAGAACAGGTTCACGCGGTATTTCTAGAAAAAGTAAAGCAGACAGCGGTCAAAACGTGGCACGTTCGAAAACAACCGATCGAATGTTCGTATCCGTTCGATATCCGCCGGGACGCTTCTAAAAATCAAGTTAATTGCAGCGTCTCTCGATTGCTCTGTTGCAGGAGATTGGGGAGAGTCTGCGTCCTCCGGAAGCAACGCGAGCTGCGACCTCTCGCAGTCCTAATCGTCAATTATCGAAAAATCCCGTGTCCACCGATCGTTACTACGGTGTCCAAGTTCCTACCAGTCACGAGATGACGTACAACAATTGTCCCAGGCTGCTAGAGCCTGCTGCTGTTCCAGGAACGTTGCACCACGACTACTACTCTTCTCAAATCCCATTCACCACGACCACGCAAACCGTCTCGATGATGAGCAACGACGTTGGAAGCTCTGAGACGCTTCTACAGGCACAGAACAACGTCGTGTCCACCACCACCAGGTCATTGCTGCCTAACGGCAATGAGGTGGTTCAAACGAATGGCAACAGACAAGCTGGATACTTTGGACAAGTCCCTCGTTCAGCCCAGAAGCCAGAAATCTCTCATCCAGTCAGCAGACTGTGCGATACGATCGAACCAGACGTGAAAAGCGATCGTTTCACGGTTCTAGGAGTCGAGAGGGTGGAAAAAGAGCAACGGAACGAGGACAAGCTCGCTGAAAGGATCGTTATAAATAGCGACAAAAATAATAACGACGCTATCGCCGGGGACGATATTTCCCAACGTGGGAGGCCAGGAGGAGCGCAGGAGAGTCACAGGTGCGATCAGTGTGGAAAGACATTCGTCACCAGGGCGTCCCTGAAGGTACTGATTCCTAATTATAGACTTTCGCGATCGATGTTACGCGAATTATCGAGAAATTTTAGATGCCTTCTTGGAGGAGTATTTTTACGTTTCCCTGAATCCTGCGTGTCCGTTCAGGATTGGAGTATATTCTTCACCGTGATAGCTTTTTAATAGAGTTTCGTTAGCCCTACTTGTTTATTTAATTGACTTTACTTGTTACCAACCATGTCAGCAACGACCCAAAGCTATCGTTAAGATATAGGATTTCTTGGTAGTCTTTAGGTTTAAAGCTTTCGCGTTTACTTACCCTTCGCTTCGGAATACGCTTTGACTCTGTCCAATCGATCCCACCCTATCGTCGTTCTGTATCTGCTTCAGGTCCATATAAGAACCCACTCGGGGGAGAAACCGTTTCGTTGCGCCGATTGCGGTAAACAATTCTCCCAGTTGCGCAATTACAAGTACCACCGGAGCGTCCACGAGGGCACGAAGGAGTTCGCGGCCACCTGCCCGGAATGCGGCAAGTACTTCAACGACCGTGGCTATCTTAGCTCTCACATGAAGATCCACCGTAACCGGAAGGAGTACGGTTGCGCGGAATGCGGGAAAAGCTTCAACCAGCGGGTCGCGTACAACATGCACGTACGAATACACACGGGCGTCAAGCCGCACCAATGCGAACAATGCGGGAAGGCTTTCTCGAGAAAAATGTTGCTGAAGCAACACTTGAGGACCCATTCGGGCGAACGACCCTACCAATGTCAAGTCTGTCAGAAGGCTTTCGCCGATAGGTCCAACATGACGCTGCATACCAGGCTCCATTCGGGACTGAAACCGTATCAGTGCACCCTCTGCTCGAAGGCTTTCACCAAGAAGCATCATCTGAAGACTCATCTCAACTATCACACGGGCACCAAGCCTTACTCCTGTCCGAATTGTGGCCTCAGGTTCTCGCAGAGCAGCAACATGAGAACGCACTTCAAGAAGTGCACCGTAAACAATCCGACAGAAGTGAACGGCGCCCAGATGGACGGCACCGTTACAGAGTCGTCCAGAGCCGCGCAGACGAGGATGATTTCGAGGACACCCACGGACGCCCTCACGCCTCCCAATTC
This sequence comes from Hylaeus volcanicus, assembly GCF_026283585.1. NCBI lineage: Eukaryota > Metazoa > Arthropoda > Insecta > Hymenoptera > Colletidae > Hylaeus > Hylaeus volcanicus. Next base: position 406,407 of record NC_071978.1, read on the forward strand.
GGACCAAGAGCTGAGCATCCTGACGCCCATCTCGAAGACCATCGGGATCGAGGGATGTGGAACGTGAACGATTGCCCAAGTACGTATTCTTTCTTGAAATTATGCGATAGCTCGCGGTTCTGCTGAGCGGATAAGTACGATACTCTTTCGACCGTCGCGACCAATCAGAGAGCTGACCTGTCTGTGATGTAACGAGTGTGAATTTTGGAAACGTTCGAATATTCCGCAACATAAAGATGGGCAAAATTTCAGTCCGATTCAAGTTTGACGCGCGAAATGTCATTTGCTCATCTTTTGTTCGCTATTCAACGTTTCTATGTAGATGAGAACGTTGCTCATCTCTGTTGTGCTACGAAATCGTTGTTTCCTATGAGATATTCCGTGCCACGAGATCGTTACCTTCGAGCCAGGCTAGCCTTTAACGGACGCAAGTCCAAAACGGGCAGGTTCTAACGATAATGCGTGGAAAGAGCGGTGCACAGGTCGATCCAACACTGTCTCTGCAAATGTAATCAGACGATAGAAAGTATTAGATTCGTTTGAAAGCGGCTCTGTCGGTCTGTAATCCGAGCTACCGTAACAGCACGAATGATCGCCTTTTCCTGGAAATTGTTGTTTTACGGTAATAGGTATCGATCAGTCCGCAAATTGTTACGTCAGACCTGATTTTTTTCGTTCGTCCAGAACACAGACGTTTCCTCTAGAATTGATCGTCCATGGCATTAGTTTTAATTTCGAACGATTTTAGCCTCTATCTTTCGCTGTGAGTTTGACGTAAGATATTTATATATATATATATATATATGTATATATAGGAATGCGAGGAACATTGTTGGCATGAATGATGATACGTGACGAATGCAATTTAAATACGTACTTGAATATAGTTTGTAATCTAGTTAATCTTTGCTAAGGGGATTGTTTAAAGATAAGAACGTGTAAGCCTCGATTTTGTATTTTTACCTGTAATAAAAGATACTCTACGTTGAACATCCTTTTCTACTCTCTGGAAACGTATATTATTTATATGTAAAAGACACTTGTAATGCAATAAAACCGTACTCGTAAGATGATTTTAATACGGTATATTTGAAACTGAGACTAATGGTTTGCCATTAATTTTAGTGCGGGAAACATAACGGAAACTTCTCGTGATACAGCTTAACTGATTACCGCAATTAACAGCGATACTCTGTGTTCCATTTATCAACATTCATCCATCATCTCCAACTCAACTTCGGAATTAGCGTTTTCCTTAATTTCATCCAACATCCATCAGTCCGTCTGATAAAATCAGTCGAGTAGTTTGGTACAATGAACTTTTGAACAAATCGTTCAAAAATTTCAAGATAATTTGAACAATACTATCGCTCTCGAAGCTTGCATTTTCAAGAAATTACACGGAGAATCATATTGGTTTTTTGATCTCGAATTACCAGACTGCCCCCTGAACCCATAATTAGTCTCGTATCCAATTTTGCTTCTCAGCGTATCCTTCATCCACCTCAACCCAGAATTACACGGGATCGATCTCCGAACAACACCGAGAAAAATCAATAATTATAACACTCCCATCGAAGGCATCGTAGCTTTCACTCCTACAGTTACATTCAATCCCGTTTTAGTGTAGGACCATCGATGGGAGATCGGAGAAATTGCACTCCAGGTTCGTTACAAATCGGAAGCACAGAGATTGGAATGTTTCCTAAGCGAACGTTGCGTAACCGTCGTAGGAAACTCTTGACCCGAGGTCAACGATACGTCACGGCCCCATCAGGATAAGAGCAAAGGCGTTAATAAAAATCTAACGAATCCGCTCTCTAATTAAGGTTGTACTCGGAATGACTTGCTGGTTTGCGACGGGTCCGTGATGTCCGTCCAACAAACCTCGTCCCCAACTTTCTCGTGTTCATCGAAAAACGTACAACGGCCGACGAGTTGCTTCCTCTCCGCGCGAACAAACTGAAGGACCTCTTCACGCGCGGAGAGATCGTATCTCGTGTACGAAGATAGCTGTTCCTCGTTCGGAGTCTTAGAAGGTTCGAATAATGGCACGCGAGTGTACACTCGAAGAATTAGCACGTTAGAAGCCTGGTACGCTCCTATGTTTGTTGAAATCTCCGTTAAACGTTGGAGTACAAGGAGCAGCTACTGATCTGTGATTTGTAGACTGCTTGGAGCCAGGTCGACGTGTGTAACGGGGCCAAGATTGAATTAATAAGTAAGAGGACTGGGAATGTACGAAATTTGACACCGAGTGGACAAGATTCGAAGAGATTCCTATCTGATTTTTCGATTGCGATCTTCGCCTCTAAAGGGCTGCTTTCTCTTCTGGATGTATACAGAGTCTAGGCCAACATGCGGGACCCACTTGGGCTGTCGATCGAGGACACGAAAACAATAACAATCTTTTCGAGTTATACGCGCAGAGTGTACTGTAAGGTGGACCCACTTCAAGCGACGTTCGAGGGCACAAAAACATTGAAAAATAGTTCCAGAGTGCTAATTTTTGAACTCGTGCAAGTCTGGGGTTAATATCGTAACTGGTTCTACCGAATCGTTTGTATAAGACGTTCCTTAATTCCTCGTTTTCCTCCCCAGGCGGTGAACAGGTCAATTTCTTAACGCTATCTATCCAGACCCTATTTATAGGCTTCTTAATTCTAGTCTCTGCCTATTAGAACGTAGTTTAGAAAGTGCTCTTCAAAGTTGTAGACTCTCGGTATTCGAAGCATTCAACCAATCGCTTACATTGTCGCAAGAAGTTCCGTTAGACTCGCGTATCCCAAAAGCCCGGGATTCACTCAGCGATCGATTGAGGACGGAAAAGTTATGAAAAAAGTTGATGAATCAATGTGCTCCACTTGGCCTTGTTCCCCAGTTACGAGCATTTTTGTACACGCGTAATGGGCAGTTGCTTACCTATCGCAGGAAGTGCTGGAAATGGTTATCTTCCGTGCAAATGCAAGCTTGCGAGCGTTCCATCAGACAGCTCCTCGATCTTTCAAGTATTCTACACATTTTCGCTTGGCAGCCGCCTCCGTGCACACCGGCCCGAGTGCTCCAACGCCGTGTAATATTCCTAAGCGGCCTAAAAAATAAAAACCCAGCAAAGTTGCATCCGCGGGTCTTTTACTAGAGGACTCGATTTATTAGAGGATCGTTCGATGAACTGGCTGGATGTTTGACTAAAATGGGACGTTGCGCTGTCGTGCATAAATCACACGTACAACGCTTAATTGATTTCTCCTCCAATAATTCACGCTATTGATTACTGCAGATATCGACATCGCGGTGGCCCGTTGGTCTTCCTTTAAGGAAAGAGCTATCTAATCCATGGAAAAGATGAAAAGGTTAAATAGCATTCGAGAGATCTTGGATCGAAACTGAGCATCCTCGGAGTCTCAGGTTCCCTGAAAATTTCCTTGCAATTGAACGAAACAATCCCATTTTCAAACAGTAAAAGAATTGCTAATAAGTAAGCCACAAAATTTCACGTACTGTATAGCTAACTACCGTTGCTTCGAAATCGTACAACCGAACGTCTTCCTTTCAAAACCTGCTTCTAATACCGTAGTGGCAATCTTAAAGTGACTAAGCAAACATTAGACACTCCGTGCTAGGTCTGAACGTCGAATGTACTCCGCATCGCGTTCCTTGAATGTAAATGTTTGATAAACGTCCCCGCATTAGTGAGCCAACGTTTGTTCGGTACACAAGAGTGGCTACAGGTTTCCTGGTAAGAAAAAAAAATGTTCAATATTTGTTGTTTAATGGCATCCGAAGGTGAACGTATCACGGTCGAATTTATTTATTTATTTACGGTGACTTCCTCGTACTCGCTATTAAAGACGACCCAGACATCGCGAATACAAGGATTAATTTGTATAAAATTTCACGAAAGACTGTTGCGCTGTTGATTCGTTTACCTTTCACTGGGTTCGTTCTATGGCTCGAATTCATGAGTAAATTAATGATTCGACAGCGGCGTTTATTAATCGTCAGCTAGTCGCTTTATTCCACGGCAGGCGCGCGAAACGTTTCGAATGCATTTCGACAACTGATCTTTTCGCTTAATTGCGATGACATAATCGATAACGGTAATGTCTGTTGCCAGCGGAACCTTAAAAATTCTTGTTGGATAATCTAATTAACGGGAATCGATAAATCTCGGCCGTATTCGAAACCGAGAAAAGGACTGGCTCCCTGGTATAGAGTTTCAAGTTATTATATAAAATGTAAGCGATAGGGGAATTACTTAACAATTGTTCTGCAATTTCCTTGCCTGAGTCGATCGCTGGAAAAAAAGGTACTTTCGTCGACGAAAGCTGCTTCTTGGCCGTGCACCTGATCGATCCTTCTCCCCATTTTATTACAGAAGCTGGTCATGAATAAACCACATCGACATTTTTGGTCTTCCTAGAGCCATGGACTCAAATACATTGCTAGAAGAAGTTGACCAACGGCATTCTTTGACTTGTACGAGTTCTAATATCGAGTAGCACGATAGATCGAGTAGTCACTGTGAAAATAATCAGAATACAAATGAATTAACACCGTTTGATGTACGAGCGAAGGTTCTTTTGAAGAATATATATTTATTACTACTTTCTTTTAATAACCTCGTTGCTTCATTTATTGGTTTGTTTGTTTCCATCTATAAACGGCTTGCATTCTCGCTTCATTTTGTTCGTGCATACCATATTAAACGGCTATATATTTTATGCAATTCACAGTCTCTATCAACCGCAAGAATAGAATGGGTAATAGTGTCGAAGTGCTTGCGAACCTTTCTACTATGGTTTTCCCAAGCGCTTAATTGTCAAATCTGATATTTAGAACGAAGGAACTTTCACACTGGTTCGTCCTTTTTTTCCGCGTTCCGTTTTTTGCCCGATAAACGAACAGCTGCTTAAAATTCAGCGTATTCAGTGCCTCCCTGAAGAAGAAAGGGAACGAAAGTTTCTAACGAGACCAAGTACATCGTCGCGGCTATAGAGAGATTCCAAAGCGATGCTCGAAACGATCGCATAATTCGACGTCGAGCCATCAAACGAGTACCAATGCTGATTTCGAGAGATAGCGGGCAATCGGGCTTCGTAATGAACTTAACGTTTATTGTGTCGTCCCGATGGCTGCCTTTAACGAAGTGAATGGCTAGTTTATCAAAGCCTTATGGCAATGGAAAATAACTCCGGCGACTCCATTCCAAACGATCGAAACGTCAAATCTCTGTCTCGTGTTCCTGTTGTGTAACCAGCTACGTTGTACTCGAATTCAAGCAAACCTATCCGAATATCCAACAATTTACCGACAATCTGAAAGTAAAAATAATTTTTGATAAACAAGTATCTTACATTCCAAATAAATGAGAGCGAACGATCGATTATTGTCGATGTAAAACTAAAAACAATTCCCCGTGAACGAGTGAGAGATTCCAAAGAAACCGTTATAAATAAGAGTGAATTATCAATTAATCCTGATTAGTCCTGTACGCGATAGGTTGGAAAAAGAAAGTGAACAGACAGGACTGAATAGTGGAACACTCGCTCAGGAGTGTGATCCTATCGGTTACGATCTCAGCCAGTTAAATCGCAACAAATAGGAATGCACGGACTCGATCCTCCTCACGCTTCTCGCTTCTCGCTTCACGGTGAACGTCGATTAACGTTGATCCCTCGTGAAAAACGTGGCTCGCATTTTTCACTCTGAAACTGGTCGATCGGGTTTCATCGGCGGATTTTTTCCACGGATCATCGAGTTCAGGAGGTCAGTGCGCGATTCCTAAAGGTGAAACGAATGTCCGTGCTAGCCACTGGAATAGTGCAACCAGATTGAGATTCACCGTTCTTTCTCCAAGATCTTTCTCAGAGAGCGTGTGCCATTTGACTCTCGCACAACGAACGTGCAAGCACGCCGACATTAAAACTGGATGAACGTTCAGCGACCCGTGAATTTGTTCACGTGCCACCTAATAACTTGATGGATAAGTCAACGTGCCACCTTTCGTTCCCCTTTCGACGCATCAATAATAAAAACACATACTTGTGTGTGTGTGTGTGTGTGTGTGTGTGTGTGTGTGGTTAGCCTCTTCGAAATTAGAGATAGCTTTGCTATTTCCAGATGAGAGAAATCTTAACTCGAATTTGATTGACACGTCAAATACGTAACTGATGTTACAACTTTCAAGCAGGATTGTAGAGAGTTAAAAAGTAATACTTGGTTTTGTATGTTAATTGTGAAACCGTGTACGTGTCACACAATCGTCAGGATAACGTACAAGCGAAATGGGTCCATCTACATAGCTCGCGTTTTATATCGGACAGCGGTAAAACGAGCTGCCTACTCGTTCGCGAAGCATTGCACAATACTAATGGATCAAGTTCATGCCGTCGAACAAAATCGAGCCAAGTTACGCGTACGCGCTACTCGCCATACCAACAGGTTCGAATCAGATACGCAAATTTCGCATTGAGAAACTCGGAGTCACGTCCCCACTTCTTCGCTATTGTGCCTTTTCTTCCGTGCTAATTTTGCACCTGTGACCTTATACGCTCTGCTCTTTCTTTTTTCTTATTTTCTTACTGAAATTTCACTTCTTCCGCAAAACAACCACAATCGTCTATGTATTCGACATAGCCAAGAGCGATTTGTTTATCTCTCGTCAATTTTAGTTTTATTTACTTTCACTTTTACTTTTATTCTTAACAGCAGTTGCATTCCTATCCGTTTCAAGTCTACTTGTGTTCTTCTTCTCGTTTAACGCACATATTTGTTTGTCGAATTGTCTAAAAGTTGCCACGATATATTACGTGAAAATTAACGAAGATAACCCCTCGATCAACCTGTCATCGACAATTACGAAGCGCATGATTTTTTTTTTTTATCAGAGACCTATTCGTGGCCAATTAAACGTCGTTTTGCTCACACCTAACAATAAGCGCAAAACGACGAGAGGGTTACATCAAGGTCCATTCGGACCAATTGAAGTCTTGTTATCGATAATTGAGTTATTCCCAAGATACACACACACACACACACATTCGCGTGTAACTACAACGAAACGCTGGATTTCTAAATCAATTTCCCAGCGTCGAGACCAGTTCTTCTCAAAGGATTTAGATATCGAGCATGCGATCGTTTCTCGCTAATTCATTGAAACTGGCGTTCCTCGACGGCAAAATTGAAGGCGTCGATGAAAAATTCCGCGTTATCACGTTGACAGCCTCGCCGTGAATTTATGAATAATTTGCGTAGAAAACCGGAATTAGTTCTTTTGCACTTGATGGAATACGGATGACTAAATATAGCACTCCAGTCGAGAAATTCGCGTAGTTGTTCCGTTGATTTATTTAACGAAGAATTTTATAATAATAAAAATCATTGACCGTTCCGTTACCGATTGTGAGATATAATTCATTAAACTCTGAAACTGAACATAATTTCAGTTTCAGTGTCGGCATTGCCACGATCATTTCTCGAGTATTACGAATGTACGTATCGATTTATTGTGCACGTGTGCGAGACTAGTAAACCTGTACCTTTACAAACAGCGAAAACAGTTTTTTCTTTTGTTGGTAGTAATCGTCTTTGATGAATTTTTAAAGAGCGAAACCATTCCTCGCGATGCGTTCAACTTACTTAACCATGTGTTTACCCATTTTGTCATCGAGTGGCTATCAACCATAAGAGGAATTACAGAGCGCCAAAGAACCCGATATATCCCAGGAACGTATAAGGAATCGGTCGTTTCTTCTCAAATGCAATTAAAGCGTACCCTCATCTGTACATTCCGGACGAGATTTCATGGAGGGAAAGAGTGGTTCGTTTTCATCGCGATTAACATTGCCGAGCAGAGCCTGTTGGTTGCGTCGGTTTAGCCTTGGTCCGAAGGAGACGCCGTTTGTCGTCGATAATTTTATCGCGTTCGCGTAATAAATATCTCCGAACGAAGGCAGACTAAATATTATGTTAAAACCAGTTCGCTGTGGTCAGGCGAGGGAACCTGCTCGGCCCGTGATTGTGCGCGCGCTGAACGGAGCGTGTCTCTCCCGACCTGATCGACGAAGGGAAAAAAAGATCCAATCGATTTACATGTCGAACAAGAAGTAGCATGTACCGATTTCTGACCTGTTATCACGTGATTCCTAACACTTCCTCCGGTGAACCGCTATTTGCACACGTTCTATCAACCGTTCCTCGGGGCGCTAGTTGTTAATTGGTCGGATACCGAACGCAGCGAGAGGTGCGATCGATCCTGCGAAATATTGTCTATATGCGATAAAATTACTATGCGAGCAATCGCTGTGTCCTTTAAATCAGCCTCCGACGTTGACGTTTCGTTGGTATCCCAAGAATTCAGGGGATCAAATGACACGCTGATATCGGAAGAATCGTTAGTTTGTTGTTTAGAAACCACCTCTGATTTATTTCAAGCTGCACTAATATCATTTTCGATATTGAGTCATCGCGTGTTCGAGACGACGCCGGCGACGCGTCATAAATACTTCTTCGCGGGAGATTCTTTTCAGCGGCATCGTAAAAATACACGTTCCGCATATTTATGTTTCCGTTAAACGTACGGATCCATCAAATTTATGAAGTAGTATCTCTTTCGATAATAATAATTTATAAGTCAGATTATGCTAAAATACGACTCGTTCGTGAATTTTTCTCGACTACGACTCTCGAGTTGATAAATATTATATATTATTGGCGTTGTAAATTTCTCACTTGCGGATCAACGATAGATAAATTGAATCGATCGATCCAAGACGGAGATAACGTTCCCACGGACAAATAATCTCCAACTAAAGCGAGATCTAACGTTCGCGACTGTTGGGACCATTTTAGCCTGAATCAGCTGACATTGAGCGTTTCAGGTGTACGCTGTGCAAAAGTTCCATTTAATTTACCGCTTAAACGCCTGTTAACTTTCTTTCGAACGCGGTAAAATCCACGAGACGGGCGTGTGCCGACAGCGACGTGTCAGAAAGCTAATGTCGGAGCCCGTTAATCATGGGTTGTGCAATCTGGTAAATCAGTCCGTGTAACGCCGCTTCTGTGGCCATTTTTTTTTGTTTGCCTCGGTTCAGATTAATGTCAGTGGCAACCGGTGCTGAACGCCTTGGAACGCAATGTCAATCGTTTCGTGTGCTCCGAGTAATCGGCTGCAGGAATTCCCTTCAATTTAGTCGCTAATCATTGCGACCCATACCATCGAACGGATGAACCGTCTTAATAAGAAACGTTACAAGATAATTGTGCTACTTTCGTGTCACGCCTAAACCAGCCCATCGGAATATCTCTTCTTATAATTAATCTAAAATTATCTTCATTCTCTATTTACTCCCGATACGCGTCCTGTTTTTTATTTGTTCGCGACAATCATTTTTGTGACTCCCGTCGGATAAAGTGTCCTAACACTTTTACATTTCGTGGAATCCGCCGTCGTCGTTCGGTTCTCGCGTTCGTATCTTAAGAATTTCACGAAAATCCTCGGTCCGCCCGGTCGTCTCCCGCGTCGAACATCGCGTTTTTGCCAAGTGGATGTGATTGAAACGGTCAAATTTTCGGATAATTTACGCCGGCAGAACTTTCACTGCAGAAACCAGCCATCGAAATGATCGGCCATAAACGAACGAGTCTTCTCGTCTCGCGTTCCTGCCGAGGGGGGCCCGTTCGATATCGTCTCGTGACTTCGAGACACGAACTTGTTAACCACCCGGTTAAGTAACGCGTCTCGTTTCTGAAATATATTTTTAACCGGTGAAACAGGCTCGCGACCAGTATCGAGCGCGGGGATGGACAGAATTTTATTGGAATCATTGATGGCGAATAAAAACTCTCTATAGCGATTTATTCGCAGCGTTTATTCCACAGAACAGTTACTCGGATAAGCTTTTATTTTATTGACTGTTGGTTGAGCCTAATTCGATCGTGTAATGGGGACCATCGCTCACTTTGTAACAGAAACTTTTCGTTCGTTGACATTCTATACCTATATTCTATACATTCCATACGTAGGTGACAAGTATCAAAGAAAATAAATAAAATTCTGGAATTTCGATCGAGTTACTTTTACAGAAATGTTTAAATGTATGGGTCTGACAGTGAACGTATCGAAAAGTGCGTAACTTGAAGTTTCAACAGAGAAGATGGGGGATACACTGAACAATCTTAACAAATAACGGATCAAGAGCTGCTCTCTTTTTATTTGTCGTTGGAGATTTTTCATCTAGATGTGAGTTCTGTCCATCTGTGCTTCGTACCCAAAGAGATGGTCCAGTTTGACCTCGGATTGTTATCTGTCCCCTGAGAAAGGTCCACGTGTGGCACCCAGTTCTCTCTATGTAAGAAGATGGAGAGACCTGGAAAAAGAAGGAAACGCGACGATCTTTCGACGCATTTTATTAAAAATTCCGTTGTTTGGCAGCGAGGGGACCAGATTAGAGCGAAACGTGTTACTTAGCGACGATCGAGGAGGTGTGGACAGACCGTGGCTACGATTTAATTAACGACGTCAGCTGTGATGGAGGTTTGTCGCGTTGCAGCCAAGTTATTGCGAATTCCTGAAGAATTCTTCGCTTCATCGCCGTTATCAAGCTTTTAACGCGATATAGCCTAATAAAACTGTTTATGGACGAATACATATGAAGATGGAATGTATAAATTTGTAATGTGGAAGGTCATCTACCCAACTTTTATCTTAACTAGGGATAAAAGCCTGTAAATAAGGCCACCTGAATAATTATCGCGATCATAACGCGTTCGTCGATCGAGGATTTGAAAAACGACGATACGTGAACCGATTTGCAACAGTTTTAAACGAGGAACGATCTTTCCTACCAAGTCGATTGTAATTTTCGTCGCGATTCAACCGAGCAAACTACTTTTTATCGACTGCTGTATCGAACTACGTGGAAAGCTTCCGAACGTTTACCTTGCCTCCGTCCATGATACGAGTATATTGGGTCAAATGCTCTTATAAGTCAGCGCGAAGAGGCGACTCGTTGGTGGCCTCTCCTCGAGACCTAACTGTTCGATCCCATCTAAACAGGTGTTCGTGAACTCACAGCTGAAAGGTATCGCCCAAGTGGACATTATTTTTTTTACCAATGCTCGACATAGGTTTTTCTCCATCAAGACCTTGTATTACAGTTTTACAAGATAATTGTAAAACAATTTCCACTTTGCTCTGCGTGATGCAATTTTTCTTTTACTACTTGTAGTTCGTTTTTCGTTAGATAAAGCAGCGGTGCATGTTGTTTCCGTTACTCTTCCAGACTCTGTTCATTGTTCGTTAGTTCAGAGTGGATGTTCACGATGAAAGATATCGGTTTTGAAGAAACGCAACTTACCGACAATGCGACTTACCGACTCTCGACTATGACGACTCGATCAACGTCCCAATTTCAAGCTTTCCTTTTCAGGCACATTTCATTTTCGAAGCAACAAAAAAGAAATCGATTCTTTCGAACCCAAAAACGAGGATACTTCCCCACAGAAATGCAGCGATTTTAAGCAAGGAATTTCCTTTCGTGAATCGACACGTTCGTTCGACGTTAATCGAACAATACCAATTTCTCCAAGCGAACAAATCAATTAGTCGCGGCCAAAATCACTGGCAGACGGCGCAGGTAATTTATTAATTATTCCACGGTGCGAATAACGCCAAGGAAAAAAGGGTAGGAATACAGGTGTCCTTTCACTTCGGTGAACACCTTGACATTTGATGGCGACGGTTATTCGACGCTCGAAGACAGGATGGAAAGTTGTCGATTTACTTCTCGTCTTCGTCAGCGCACCCCTCGAAAATCTCCACCAGAATTCGATTCCTCGATAGCGTGCATTTTTCGCGGACGCCGAAATTTGCATCGCCAATTGGATCTCGTGCTTCTCGTTCCTCTCTCGCCTTCGAATTTCTCTCCGAAATTCACGTTCTTCGATTTTATCCGACACCTCGACTCCTACCGTTAAGGACAACGACACGAGCCGAGTTTACGATGCTAACGTCACTTCCAGAATTTTCAATTTATTTGTTTTCGACCAGGAAGACTTTATATTCTAATTTGGTCTCGGACGATTCCAAGTTTCTGTCCGGTTTTCGATCGTTGTGTCGTTCGCGCGCAAGAATGTCGAATTTTTAACACCGTTGTGAGTGGTACTATGGAAACTATATGTGAAAAGTATGCAAAATACAGTTTTTTTTTTTTAAACAATATTTCGTGTAGAGACAACGTATGCGGTATAGTCTTCGTCGGCGCATGCCATCGAATAAATTCAATTTTTCTGTTTACCAATTTTTGGGTCAAACACTCGTTCGTCACGACTTTTTCAAAATTTCCATATAAATCTATCCAAGTGAAGGTCAACGTACCAGCGAGGAAGTCGCTGGTGTTAAATTTCTACCGTCTCTGGCACGGACTGATTTGTTCGAAGGTGCCAAAATCTTTCGATTCGACCAAAAATTGATGAGCTATTACCGAAACATAATAGCGAACCATGGAGAAAACCGGCTTTAAGAGCGGCTCGTAAAGCGATTAGCTCGCGTTAATAGCCGCTAGATGCCTAACGGTCAATTAGGCTCGCTTGTTCGTGCCCATGCAGAAAAGATTCTGACATCCTTTGATCCGCTATTAATAACTAATTATACGAAATATTTTGCGGTTTATCGAACGATCTGCCAGGTAGAGTCAACAGACGATCAGGTTTCCGAAATTGGTCTCGTATTTCACTTCTGACCGCTCGTAAACGTGTTCTGCGGCGTCCCGTAAATCAAGTATTATTTATGGCGAAAAAGAAATTGATGATCCTTTCGAAATAAATCTACGAGAAAGGTGATAATCGATGTATCAAATGAACACCTTCAGGAATCGTCCAACGTTTGTCGAAAGCTATTCTACCTTTAATATTGTCCAAGACGGTAAAATAATCAAGCTAGTTTGCGTAAATTCCGATAAGCTTGTAACAACTTATAAAAATGTTCAGAAAACTTGGTGCGCGGTTCAGCGCGTCAAACTTGGATTATCGTTACTAAAACGACATCTTCCGTTTCCCACGATCGAGCAAAGTTGGTATATTCCAGTTTTAGGATCTATTTATCATTCTAATCACGTTTTTAGATTCCCATCTGTGGGAGATCTATCACAGTATTCCATGATAATTATCGCTCAACGGAAATGCTCAATTAAACTCTGCAAATTAATTTTATAACACTGTCTGAGCATGCGTATGAAATTAATTAAATACCGTTCGTTTATCATGTAAGTTACAAGCACACGATATCAGAGCACACGCCCCAGATTCATTTTCCAGATGTTCCTCCCGATATCCAGCTGCGTAACGCGATGAAAATTCCTTGGAACATATTATCAACCTCGTCATTCCTTATCTTAATCTTTATTATGGTCGACTTTAATTTATGGCAGGCTACTTATTACGCTTAATAAATAAAAGTCGCGAGATCGTTGAATAGAGAGATTTTAATAAGGCCGTAGACGTAACGACGTTTCGTACAATAATTTACACAATTACCGCGGTTACGGCTGCTTTAACGATAACTGTTAAATCTACGGAGTTATTATAGTCTGTCGCGTTAAATGGTAGTACGTAGTGCGGCGCTTCCATTGCTGGCGACTCGAGATACGAGTCATCGTAGAATAAATCGTTACGTTTATGGTCTCTATAAGCGATGGCGATACAATGGCGCTACTTTAGCGGGAGCCAAGGGACAATGGCATCGATTAACTCTGAGTGGTATTGTCCAAGCTTCGCAGAAGTTTGCTCCTCGCCTTTGGAGCTCTTTGGAGCTCCTACGAATAGCTACGAGAGCTAAAAAATTTCGACGATTGTTCCACAAAGACGAAGCAACTGTCTAACAAAATTGAAAATCTAAATGCGTCCGTTGCTACTCGTGTAAGCAATTCATTATCGTCTCTCCAGACGCTTATCGCGAGACGAGCCTTCACGAAATTTGAAATTACCGCAATTGACAATTCAATACCCTGAAGAGTGCTTCCATATAGTGCATCGAACACGTTAAATATAGCATTGCGACTATGATGATATCGAGTCTCGCGAAAATAGACCTACTAAATACTATCTGTCATGTTGCATCCACAATCGATACGTCGTTTGCCCGTCCCGACATCGCGTATGTGACACGAATCAGAAGCAATAAATCTCTGTCCGCGTCGCTGAGTGTGCGATTTACTTCTGCGATCACGCGCAACTTATGGCTATCTGACACACGGGCAAAAATAGATCTTCGTGTCTGTGATATCTCACCTTTCCAGCCTTTCTCGTTAGGCTATATTAACGAGCAATTCGCGTGCGATAGACGTCAACGTTTTGTTCAGGCTAGAGGACTTGGAGAACAGGAAAGACCGCAAATACGTTTGGTCGATGGGGTCGTCTTCCGCGTGGAAAACGGTCGAATTAAAAAAATAATCGGATACATCATTCCAGATGGTCCTGTTGACGCCGCAATAGCGTCTCCTTCCACGTCTACATCAGCATCGAATCCCTCTACGATTCCTATCCTGCCACTCGATGCAAATTCACTTGAATGGCTCTCCACGGGAGCACATCTCGACAGCACAGATTTGATCGCTCTTCTGCTCGCCGGGAATTCTCGCCGCGCCGTCTCGAACCGACTCCTCCCATATTAAACCGAGTGTTTAATTTACCCACCACTGGTCGTATCCACTATTATTCACACTGCGTCCTCCGATCAAATCAGCATAACTTCAACGCTTCCTCAACTGCAAACTTCCAGAACGACGCTGAATGTCGTTTTTCATCGAGCCGTTCACGTCGTTTTCTTCACTCGACAAGGCATTTCTTCGTTATGTACTTCGCTACTACGTATTATTATTATTATTATTATTATTATTATTATTATTATTACTACTACTATTCCACGATTGGATTATTCCAGAGAGCTTGGTCGAAATTGTGGACAATGGCAATCGAGTTGGATGAATTAAGGACCAGGTCGCCCGGAGATTGCTCTAGCCTTCTCAAAGGTCATTCTCGAGAGGAACAATGGTGTTTCAGCTTGCACGGTTCTGATAAGAAAAACAGTGAGTACTGATGCGACAGCTAATTAAACGCGAACGCGCTAGCTCGGCGGTTAACGCGCGGATTCAAGGTATAATAGAGCTGCTTGATAAATGCGATGTTCCACGAGGATCGTAAACGTTGTCCAGCTTCCTAGAGCACACACTCGTCCGAGTTAATTGTTCCGCGCTACTAAGATCCGTGTTTTATTGAACGCTCGCCTTAGAGAAAGATCATGGGAAAGGGTACCAAAGGGGAGACTGAAAACGTAACACCCTGTAAATTGCGCCGTTAATTAAGCAGCCCGAACACACCTGACGTTCTAAATGTGGATTACGGTTCACAGCGTTAGGATGATCTCAGCGTTCGGAGATGCGGGCATTCCGTTCCTCCTCGAATGTACTCGGTGACACCAGTTCGAGGATAAAGATGCTGAGATAAATGGATCAGCTGGATCGTACGAGCGATCCAAGAACTTTCTGGGAACCATGGACTTTTTCTCACTTCTTGTTTCCTATAGTCTCGAGTTCTTCTCTGCTATTTCCTTTAAATTCACGGTTGCTTTTTACCGTATTATTCTCGTTACCGTATTATTACCGTACTTATTCTCCTCTGACAGGAGGGCCAAAGCCAGTTCTTAAATCTTCTGAAATGCAACTTTTTCTATTAACCTTTTTCCACTTGAAAATATTATCCGAGGACTCTTAGCCCAGGTGTCCAGCATCTCTGTGATCCCCGTTCGTCATGTTCGCTGCCTTTAATGGTCAATGTCTAACAAATTTAAATAACGATCGGTGACTGCGGTCGCAGCGACTTCCGTGTTACGTTTGCTCGATTATTCGAACCGACGCGACGTCTGTTACCAAACCCGTTGCTTCATGAATGAATATAGAAACCTCTGAATGGTAGCCTGCTTTCGTTCGTCTAATGAATACACCTTAACGTCATACATATGCATGCGAGATGCATATCTAAATACGCGTACGCCTATGTATATTAGCGTCGAGAATGTGCTCGTGGTACTTTAGCGACTTGCACGGCAATCTCCCAATTAGCGATTATAATTGATTCGATCACGGCCACCATTGTCGAGCGAAATTCGGGTTGCCAGAAGGGAGGGACCGTTCTGAGATCAGCTCCTTGGCTAAATATAACGCTGAGGAATCGTTTGGCAATGGGTTCGACTAATGAATTCATTGCCAAACAGAGTATGGAAAAATATTTAAAAATACTTTCAACCGAATGTCTCGGATATTTTATATAAAAATTTGTTACCAATGCCTGCCTTTTATTCACAGTTTCCACAAAGTTTTCCTTTGCTTTGCTGTATTTCCAGTTTCCAAAAAGTAGAAGCTTTGTTAGATGCGAACCACGAAGAAAGAACACGATTTTCGATGCAAATTGAAACGTAAGTGTCATTCGTACCTCGACGATGGCTACCGTTCCACCTATCATTTGCCAGGACATTGTCTACAACTGTGTTTGTTTGTTAGATTGGTTTACGCGCGTTTACTCAACGATGGTAATAAATGCTAATTACGAGTTATTTCAAGGCACGACAGTATCTGTGAGTTGGGATATCTATCATGGGAAGGCTGTCAGGTCGTGTATTTCCTCGTCTGTACATGTCTGTTGAGAAAGGAAACAACGGAAGATAGAAAGCAGTGAGAGTATCGAATTTTCTTGCCTGGCGTGTTAATAAATGGAATGGAAGTTGCATGGATGATTAATGGGTTTCATCCGTTATCGTTTTAACCTGATCAAGCTTGGTAAAAAAATACTGCCAAAATGGTCGAAAACAAGTTGATGATGAATGGCCCTCTATTTTTCCAGAAAACGTACTTATTTGTTTATGCGATACTATCCATCTTAACTCTGACTTTCAGACTAACACGAACCACCTAAGTAGTTAACGATTCAAACGTTAAACGAAGAATGTACTAATATAATAACGTAGAAAGCAAGAGAAGGACAAAAAAGAGGACGGTTATATCGTATCGTTACAATCTCGCAACGACATGCGTGGAGCTGACTGATTATGGAAGGAGCGAATCGTTTACCTACAAATTGTAAGTATGGGTAATACTATTGTCTCGATGTCGTGTTCTTAGCGGAAAAGTTTTGATGAAGTTTCAGTCACGACTTGTCCCGCAGCAAACTTAACATATCCCGAAATACAATATTCAGTTTTCTCCAATTAATTCTAAACGGAGTTGCGTTACAGCCGACAGGAAAATTTGTTCCAACAATGGGTGTGCCCGAAGTCTGTGTCTCACTTTCCCTTCCAATTGTCTCGAAATCCTCGGGGAAGACCTGAAACGACCTCGAACAAGTCTTAGAATCAGCACGCAAAGTTTACATCGTAAACTAGAGTGGTTTCTCGTGGATCATTCGTATTGGTTTATTTTATTTTACAGGTGTTCAGGCTATGTCGCTGTACCAGCGAAGGTACGAACCTGAGGATCACGGAGACGGGGTTAATGGACGTGGACGTGCCCTCCGAATTTCCCAACGTCGACGATAAACTAATTTCCGAAGCGTCGAGACCTCGACGACCCCCTCCCCCCCTCCCCAGGACTAAATGTTACGAGATTCTCATCGTGAAAAGTGAAACACTCATACGTCCCGGCACTGAACGCTGAAACAACAGAGGGAACGGACAAGCGTCAAATTAAATTCGAAATGCTTCTGGCATTTGTTGGTTCCGTAATAGGAGAACTTAACGCGCGCAGCACGTTGCGAGAGCTTCGATGGGTAAGTACATACACCCGGGTGGATTACGGTGCGTCTATGTAACTTTTCCTTCGTGTCACCCTAGGGCGCCTGATGATACGTTGTAAACTGCAATCGACCTCGTGAACTTAAGCGTTACGCTCGTACACACGGGAGTTTATTGCTCATGCCGACAGCATCGCAACCCGCTTGATATTAATTGGAACCGGTTGTACCGCGTTGCGAGCGTGTTCCAACACCGAGCGCAGAATTAGAGCAAGGATTTTGAAGGAACTGACGAATATCCGTTCTATGTGGCACCGGTCATTGATTCCTGGACAGCTTACTCTGGTAAACGAGTATAATACGATTATCGAGTGCTATCGGAAGTCGCATCGGTTAATTAACACCGACTACACGAGGTACTCGGTTCGTCCTAAACTAAATTCTGCGTTAGTAACACGCTACATAAACTAATATTCGATGTAACGATCGAGATTTCAATTCCGAGATATCCTCGATGAGTTACGCGGGCGGAATCTAGCAGAAATCTGTAACGTCGTCTCCTCGAAGTTAATTAATACAGAAACATTCTGCCTTTTGGAAAATACTCGACGCGTCAACCTTAATTCGCTGGGATGAACTGACTTTCCCCCTTCGTCATTTGCGAAAAATGAAATTTCTTGTAACACGGCGCACAAAGTAGCGCTAGAATGTAAACCGTTTCGCGCAGCGGAACGTATCATAGGCGCGTACAGGATCGCTAAAACGTCGTCTGTTCTGTTTTTCCATTCGGCCTGGAATGTGTCTGCATACATCAACGCGAAAAATCATATACTTTGAGTAACTTCTGCCGTATCATGATGGATTCGTTGCGAGATTGGTACCCACGACCAAATCACGCTTGGCAAACTTCCTTGCCTCTGGCTGTCGCTACACGATTTCGCCTCTTTATTTTCTCAAACGTTGCCTTTCGAACTCTCTCTCTCTCTCTCTCTCTCTCTCTCTCTCTCTCTCTCTCTCT
>NC_071978.1:425215-475255 GCF_026283585.1 Hylaeus volcanicus
CTCTCTCTCTCTCTCTCTCTCTCTCTCTCTCTCTCTCTCTCTCTCTATTCAGAAAACCAGCTATGTTCTTCTGCAACTCTCCTGCGCCCGGAAGGCAAGCATTTTAATTATAAGCTTATGTCACCGAACTGTTCCGTTTCGCCGTGTATAAGGGAAGCGTTCGCAAACAAATTCTGTGTTTTTCTCGAGGAGAATTTATCATATTTTTCGGCTCGATCAGACGAGCGATATTAGACGATAGGTAACCATTAGAAAGTGGAGTAAATAATTTCCCTTGCTTGGACCGCAACGCCCGTGGGCCTTCTGAGTTTAAACGATTTTACAATTATGAAGAACAGCGTCAATTCCACCTCTTCTCGAGCAATAATTTCCAATGATAGGCTTGCTGGTATCGAATCGATTCTCGAAAGTGATACCTTGGTAGCGTTACTCTCTGCAGTTGGATGCTCTTGGACGAATTTTTGAAAAGAAACTTTAATTCCTCTATTTTCCCCGGGAAATGGAAATAGCACCTAGAATGCAATTCAATCAGTGAATTACCATCTATACGCAATGGGTATGACGTTTCACGGGAAGAAATTGCATAGGAAGCAAATTCTTGCACGATACGGTTTGACGTCTTTTCCACTGGCCTGCGTAACTTGGCGTTTCCTCGAACGATTCTTTTTTATGCCCTCCGAGGAACGGAAATGATTAATTTCCTTTTTTCTGTACGCGTGGAACTTTCATCGCCGTATTCTCTCGCTCGCCAACTAGTTTCGTCTTTCTGGAAAGCAAGAAAAGCAATCAGGACAACAACCAAGATTTTCGTGTTTATGCTCATCGTGTCCTTTGGCGTTATCGGCAACAGATTGACAAATAAATCACAAGCGTGCGTCCAACCAAGACTGTTGCGGCAACTAAATCAAAGATTAACGATCTGATCGATGGCGAACGGGTTGTGGGAGGCTCGCAGGTTCCATTCGCAATCTTTATCGATCGATTCGTTTCTTAAGGATCTCGGCCAAAGGCGTTGCGAAATGAATCGTTGTGCTTAAACGGGTCCCATTAATCTATTGTCGTCCGTAAAACCGCCGCGATTCTTCGTCCACGGCTCGATGAGAATCAACTGGCACTGGTACGTGAAATTTGTTCAACATAGTTTACGCGTCGAGATTATCGAACGCCTTGGGCCAAGCTTCGCGAGACTCGTTCCCCAGATAAATCGCGTGATTTAGTAACTTCCGAGTTTTCGTTCTCCGCCGAGGTTGCCATTCTTAAATACTTGATGCTCGTTCCTCGAGGTTGCTAACTCCGAGCCTTGGCTTTATTCGATTGCAAACAAAACTGTGTCTGAATAATTTCAAAGGTGGCGATAGACGGAACAGACGAATATCTCCAGATCCTGCTGGATTAGTTCGATATCTAATCCTGTTACCGACTACGTCAACTTTATCAATTAATTGAAATCGTAAGAAATCCATAAATCTGTCATCGTGGTCTGCTTTTTAATTAATATCCAAACACGTTAGACACACAAAATCTAATCGAGATATAGTTGTTATTGCGTCGGCGATCGAGCGATTCTTTGAACCGAAACGAAAGATCAGAATCTACCTTACTGACAGATTTACTTTTGTTTGAGGAGGCAACAGGACGATGTTACAGCGATATTGTTTTGTTGCAACGATAGGTTTTATTTCCATAGAGATATCGTAGGTAGAGCAAGGGTGACAGGCTTGCCTGTACCCTATCTATCTTTGTACTTTTATTAGTGTGAATATAAAATATACACGTAATAACCGTTTATCGTTAACATAAAAATGATATAAAATTGTGCCGATAAACAGAGACGGCTCCCTTACTCTATCTACGATATCTCTATATTTATTTCTCGCGCAAATCACTTTCGTAAAGCGTGTATACCTACGTCGATTTTGTGGTGCCGTTTTTTTCGTATGTATGTATTTACTGCACAGGCTCCGCGTGTAATTTATGCAAAAGAAAAATGCGATGCGACGCTAATGGGCGTTCAGAGACGTTCCGCGCTGTCTATGGGCGTAATTCCGTGAATCCTGCTGGTCAGAAATGTCTGATGCAGCAGGAAGCTTCGAATCCACTCGCGCGAAAGAGCGAACGATCAGATCCGATCAGTATTGCGGCCCATGTTTCATCCAAACCATTCCCATTCCGACGTGTAACTGTAGAGCGTATTTTTACACCGTTGAACCGACTGTATATCTAGAATTACACGCAACCGCCATTCCGAGTCTCCTTTTGTTCTTTTTTTTTTTTTCGCGCCGTGGAGATCTTTGCCATTTATTCGCACGCGAAACTCTCGCGCAGCAGTTGTTCGAGATTTGAGAATTCTGAAATTCCTGTGCGGGACTTTTCTAGGTCCTCGGTTGTTGATGAACTATCTAAAATACAATTTACTTTATAACTAAAAATTCAGAGCGGTCCGACTTTCACCGATTGCTAACTCTTGAAATTGGTACTCTTCTAAAGCATGAATCAACAACCAAAGGAAATGATTCTCAAACAGCGTTTTATTAGTGTATGCCTCCAGAATGATGACCACCCGTTGCGAATAGAAAAATATTCAAACTTTTCAGTGATTCGATAAATCCGAGACTTGAATATTTTCTCCGACTCGAGTAACGTGTCGGTTACATACTCGTAGCCTTAACGCGAGTCCATAAAGACTTTCATATCCGAACAATAATATTCCTGTAACGTCCCAAGTTCCCCAGATTGCGATAAATTTCCTCGCGTAATTGGGAGCCATGAAACATTGGAAAATTATGTTCTCGTGAAACAGGAATGGAAATGGAAATTCGTTAGGAAATGTGGAGAATTTGCGAGACGGGATTCTTGGGCACGATCGCCGCTCGAGATCCGTCTAATATGGCTCAATGGAAATATTCCCAACGGATTGGTATCGACGGGTAAAAAGTTTTCCGGGACGGCGCCGATGCCTGAAAGAAAACACTCTTTCCGTAGCACTCGAGGCGTGTCATTTAGAGTAATTTCTGCCATTACTTTTCCTTTCTAATTTCGTCGAGACAAGAACGCGAACAAAATACGTTGGAAAAACGGCTGGGTTTGAGTTGGCTCGATCAATCGGCTGCAATTTGCTCTAATTAATTACGAAAGTCCACGATCTATGTAATCCCCGCTAGTAGGGAACATTTTCAACGATTTATACAACCATTTTAGTCTAACAATAAGAGCTAGTGACGATTTTACTTGGAATTCACTCGCGACGAGGCGATAGTTTTCGCGATTCTCAGTTATTATGCTTTTACAAAAAGAGTGTTTGCGTGCAACGTTGAGCAACGTGATTATCACGTCTTCTGTCATAACGGCGATTTTCTTGCAACGAATACGTCCTCGAGAACGGAAATTGACTTCAAAAAAAGAAGGCATTCTAACGAGAGCGGTTTAGTTCATTTACGAAGTAACCTGCTTCGATGCTCCATATTAAGCGAACCGTTGACCTAATCTTGGACGATCGTGTAAGGGATTAAAGGGGTTAAAGAAAACTCGATCGTTCAGGAAAATAAGCTACTCGTGGTTGGAAAACTGACCAAGGATTTTCTGCTCCACATTATCGATGCTTTTCGTGTAACAAAATGGAAAACTCCTTTTACTGTACATTTAATACCATTGTTAACAAACGAAGCGTACTAACTTTAAGAAACAACTGTCCAGATATGCGTGTTGAATAAATTTTTGTTCCTAACAGTTGTTATGTTTTGAAATTTGATATCTGGACCACTCAAATTTCCCACCCTGTTATCCTGTCAACTTACCACTAATCTAAGAGATCCTCCCCGCTTTCTAATGAAATTTCTCGACCCTTGCGGAGGAACTGATCATCCTAACGTTCCTGAAATCTGAAGAGTTCAGAAGTTTCTGAATGATTCCATCGATTATACTCTCAGTCGTAAACTGTTCCTAGACATCAGACCCGAGCTGCTCGAAACGGTAAAGAGCGAATACTGGCACAAAATTTAAAGCCAAGCAATAAATTAAGTTCAGGGCGTGGCGTTGACTGGAAATACAATCGGCATTACCATTTGTTCCGGCAGCCAGGATCTCTTATACGCAGCTTCTCTGCATTATACATAAGTTAATTCGCCTCCCACATGGAATGGAAAGAAAGGCAATCCTATTGATGATGGTACAATGTGCTTCGTCGGTGAAATAATTGATCTCGCGGATGACAATATATGCCTCCTTTCAAATGCTAATTCCTATGACTACGACGTTCCCGAGCGATTGACATTGTTCAACGGACGTGTAGCGACAACGATTAACTTTGATTAAATATCTGCCACGGGAGCGAAACAGTGTCATAACTTGACGTAGAGATACAATTAACATAGAGTAACACGCTGTATGCTATCGCTGTCTATAAAGTATTTTAGTAGTATTTAAATAACTTTCTAACGCGTCAATTAACTTCTTATTATTATTTAGTTTTCGCCATAAATAATAAGACTTCATCGCTAAATATCTCTAATTTTCTGTCAAACAAACCGTAATACCGCTTATTTTACTATAACCGTGCGTATAATATCGCTCATTGTCAGGAAGATAGACCACCGTAGGTCGCTCTGTATTACGCGGGCGGCTATTTCCCGACATACGACCGCAACGGATCCCGCTTAAAACCCGTGGCGCCATCTAGCGTTTGAATCAGGAAAGCTCCGGCTGAGTAATAGGATAACAGGAGGCTAGTGGAGGTCTACGCTCGAAACTGTGCGAGAGAGAAAGATATATCGTGCGAGAAGGATAGAGACCGCCGACGCTGGAAACAGCAGTGCGCATGCGCAGAGTACGCTCATTTATTCATCGATTGTTTATCGATTATTTACAAATAATTCATGAACTTTTGCACGCTGAAATTAAAGCTTAGGCTTCTAGGAATCTTCTCCTACAAGTGGATCGAATCCTTATGCGCTATTTAAATAGTTGTAAACAATTTAAAGCAACCGTAATTTTCACATAGTTTCGACTACGCCGACAATGATCGCAATTATCGCTAATAATTACTCGATATCCGGAAACAGTATCTGCACTTTGGCATTCGAAGAAGCTAGCCTGGATTCTTGGCAGATTCAAGGACCGTTTTCGATACTATTTTGATCGCTATGAATGAGTTATCAATGATTCTTGTATCAAGGACACGTCCAGATAAACACAGGATTCGCACACCGTCTCCGAAAATTGATAATAACTATTTATACTTGATCAAAATCGTAACGAAAACGGTCCTTGAATGTTTGTAATTAGTTGTAATTATTGATAAATAATTAATTAACGTATGAGCAGATTCTGTGCATTTTATAATGTAGACTCTTTACGTTTGCAAGAATTCGGTTAGTACGAGAGACAGGGATAAATAAAGAGCGTTGTAAAATAAGTTTAAAATTAGTTACGCAAGACGTTTTGGCCCGAGGGTCAATTTTCTCTTTGCCACAGTGTTACAAGCCTTGTACAGTTATTTTATAACAGTCGATCGTGCATTATACCGATGTTATGCAATAAATTTTACTGTTTTCAATTCAGGGTAGGTTCAGATCTCTAACGGTTGCTTTTAGTTAAATCTAGAGGCTTGGCAACCTGGACATGCCGGGTGCAATAAAGAAGTTCAGAAAAGCAGAGCAAAATTTCACCGCCCTACATATTCTCGTTACAGTAATCTCGACATTAAGCAGCGGAAATAAATAAAAAATCCGTGCACTGCATCTGCTTGGAAGCAGGTGTGTTCATATGGCCAATCTGTGTTAAGCAATTTGGTTAATAATGTAAAACGTCGTTTTGCATTCGATCACGTTACTCGACAACAACATAACCCACGGTAACCCGCTACCGGCTACCCACTAGGCACTATCACCCACTATATTTGATTGCAAACCACGTCCAACCACGTCGCATGGTCCATGTGTACAACTGGATTCTTCATCTCCTGAAGCAAAATTGGCTCGTTTTGGAAATATTTGACAACGTACATCATCCGAAATTAGCGCAAGAACAATATAAGATTTAATTCCAAAGTCAACGCAAAGCGTTGGTGCAAAATCTTCCGTCTTCAAAAAGTAAACAGTGGAAGAATAGAGTTACTCCAGTATTTTATCTCGTTTGTTACTTATAACTTACAATATCTACATCGAAACGTTTTATTATAATACCCATAGAATGCATAGAATCTAAAAAGTATTTTGGTATTTAGTATGACAGTAAACAATGTCTTTGCTAGGATGTAAGTTATATTCAAGGTGTATAACCTCACTTTTGTCACCCACGAGATTCAATCAACATTTCTTTAAGAAATATTCGCAACCGCACCATTTATTAAACATGAACGAGGTACTTGTGAGGTACGACAAGGGCAACCAGAAATTCGAAGTGTCACTTCGTTATGTTAATTCTGATTTAAACGTAGACAAACAATTCAATTTCAATAGAAACGTGAACGAATCGATAAATACTTTTCTGACTAGAATAAGCATGAATATAAAGAGTTACACAACGAAAAAACTCAACAAACGAATGAAAATAAAAAGGAAAGATACGGAGGTGGTGGATGACATAATGAGTACTCTAAATAATAAAACAATTAAATTAATTAAGGATGATTCTACACTCGATGGTGAACTTCCATGTAAATCGATTCTAGAAGATGCATCGAATATAAAATTGGTCCTTTTCGGTACAGAATATGTATTGAAACAGAATGTACCTTTCGTTACTGCGATAAACCTGCCAACAAGCATTCTAATTGGTTTTCCAACTTACCCCTCAAAATTTCAATCAGTTTACGTTGATAAATTAAAGTCAACTTTTAATTGGTACAGAAAAGAAAAAGACAAGTGGATCCATGTTGGAGAAGGTTATTTATATGTACCTGATGCATCGAATATTGGACATAAATTGAAAATAACATGTGTACCAAGAAATGATACACAGGTTGGTCCAATCATAGAAGTTGTATCTCTGAATCCAGTGGAAGCTGGTCCAGGACCGTGTCCTTTTGAAGATAGACATGCTTTTACCAGAAGTAAATTGTCAGGTAAAAGGTAAATAACGTGTGAACAAAAGAAATATAAATTAATACTTTCCATTCTGCATATTCCTATTATTAAACTATTGTAATTTTTAAAACAGACTTGTAGTTTCAGAGTAACATCGTACAATATATTGGCAAATGTATATTCAGAAACTAGTTTATCTAAGGATGTCTTATATCCATATTGCCCATCTTATGCATTATCCATGGATTACAGGAAACTACTAATTCTCAAAGAATTAATAGGTAATTTTTTAATTTCTCTTTTTTTCTTTTTTTAATTGATATTTTACGTTTATTAATTTTTACAGGATACAATTCAGATATAATATGTCTTCAAGAAGTAGATAAGAAAATTTATGAAAATGATTTATTACCAGCTTTATGTACATTGAATTATGATAGCATATACAATCTTAAAAATGATTTACGAGAAGGAATAACGATATTTTACAATCGCGACAGATTCGATAAATTGAGTTCCAGTTACAGTGTACTTTCACAGGATACAGATTTAATTGGGTTTAATGATGTTTGGTCAAAGATACAAAATGAAAGGGTAAAACAGACATATTCGGGTAGAAGTACAATTATACAGACGTTAGTATTACAGTCCAAAGAGAACTCTGAAATCTTGATTGTTGGCAATACGCACTTATATTTTCGGCCAGATGCAAATCATATACGTTTGTTACAAGCATACTACGGTTTGATGTATTTACAGAAATTTGCAAAGGACGTGAAAGAAGAGGTACTTCAGTCAATAGTTAATAACATATAATCTCCATTAATTAATAACATACGATAAATTTTCAGAATCCAGAATGTAACGTTAGCATTATATATTGTGGAGATTTTAACAGTGTGCCAGAAAATGCAGTTTATCAGTTAATGACTGAAAATTACGTACCAGAAGACTGTGCTGATTGGAAATCTAGTAAGTTAATTTAATGTAATAATTTATATACAAATTTTTAACTTATTTCAACGTATATTTCCCTTATCTCATTATAGGCCCCGATGAAGTCATAGAGAATGTATCCCTCAAACACGATCTTAATTTAGCCAGCGCTTGTGGTACTCCAAAATATACAAATTACACAGGCACCTTTTGTGGATGTTTGGATTATATATTTTATCAGAAGGATTATTTAAGAATTGAACAGGTTATACCGATACCTAGTACCGACGAGCTTAGTCTGCATACGGGTCTTCCATCTGTAGTATTTCCAAGTGATCACATTTCTTTGTGTGTTGATTTAAATTGGATAAAATAAAATAATCACATATCGCATTTCGGAATAGTGAATAATGTTTTTAAAGAAACGAGACGACAATCATTTAAAATCAATGTAAACTCCACTTTACATTAATTAAAATAAACCCGATATAACTTATTCATCCATAAATCTCGGACGCAGAGCTTTTTTTAGGAATGCGAGGGTATCCAAAAAGATGAAAACTGCTCGAAATGGATGAAATCAGTTGTTTGATTAGAAACATGAGAATATGCTGTTTTCGATGAATTTTTGTTAATTTATTAAATAATAATTTCAACTTTGTAGAATTTTTATAAAACGTACACAATACGATTACCTTTCATTCAATGTGTTCAAAATAGCATTTGTAGTCTAAGTTAGATACATACAGTGAAGGTTAAAAAATAATCTTTGTATTCTATTCTACAATAAGAAATGAAAACCTTATGTATGCTATAATCACTTAAATTATCACGTGTATGAACGAACAAATGTTAGAAGTATGTTTGCGCATTTACATTTGTATACTAGAAGAGGACTTTTCACATCCACATTACGTATCACATTAATTTTACTTTATAATTATCAAAGTGTACATCCACGTTTCAATAATACGAAGTTACAGCAGTGTTTACATCTATGAACGGTTCGTGTTAATTTACAAAACTTTTTATACAGATTATCGTAATTGAGGTCTGCAGGAATAACAAAAATTGTTAAAAAATTTGATAAATACTATTCACGAAATCTTCCTTCCTATATTTCATATATCTACACGTAATCGTAACACTCCTTGAACCAAAAGAGGTTGTCCGTATCTATATAGAAACAAAAACTTTTGAAATTGATTAATGTTTCATGATATTAGAAATCTATGTCTAAGCTGAATCGATGTAAATTTGAAAATGTATATATGCGTGTTTTCTTAACACGAACGTCTACATTAATCATTTTAATTGCTCTCTTGCAATTACAAACGTTCGCGATTAATTAATTTATCTAAGTTTTACAATGCTGAGAACTAGTTCGTAGACATTCTATGATTAGAAGGCCATTATATAATTGTGTATATAATTAGATAAAAAGAATGTACAGAAATAGTATGCGCGTAAATTAGTGCCTTAAATATTAGCTTCGTGACAGTTTTTATTGCTCCGAGAAGATTATTAACATTATTAGAAATGTTTATCATATTATTGACCTTACCGAAACGAAAGGATAATGTAATAATAATATTCATTACCTGCAGACCCCTTCTTTTATTCCTGAAATATTTTATGCGTTCCTCCCTACTTTGTAACAAACCTACGTTTTTTCCTAAAGAAACAACCTTTGTTGCGAGTTTTGACGTTATTGTAGATTTCTGAAGAAAATTTCATGATATATGTTTCGCATACATCATAGTTTTACTATATCGTTGAAATTTGATTTTACTTTAACAGGCTAAGCGCTAAAAAGTCGTTCATCCTTGTGAAGTTATACGTAATAGACAATCATTTAATACAGGTTTCCGTTGTTGTATAATATGGTTAACGAATAAGGCAAACTCACTATTTTCGGTTACGCTGAAACTGTCAAAAGTATAGTGATTCATAGACAAACATACGTAATACTCTTAAACCATTGTACTGTGTTAATAAATAACTATTTTTAAAGGGAAATTTCGCAGCCACATAGTAAATGTAGCATCTAGAGGTGTATCGATTCCTCTGATGTTATCACATACTAATTGGTCAAGATTACTAACAAGTGCATCTAAAGACTTGTCGCAGGTTCAGCGTGTTTTCGTTTTCATAGAACAAAAACATCATTCTCGGTTTGATTCAGTTTGATATCCCTAACTGCGACTTGAAATATTTCTATTATAATAACAAAAGTTTTTTTCCTCTAATATTCGGTAAGAAAAAACGTAATAATACTAGAAGAATTTATACAATCGTAACACGCCCCGACAACGTTTAGAATCACATCCCTCTTCGAGGCGCGCTTGGGACCAGTAACTGTAACGCGGTCATCGCGTCCGAAAACAGCGAATGATAGTTCACAACCGGTACGTAAGCGGCTGTAATCACCCGTCCCGCAAACCATCGACCGTGTAACGAGTTAACAGCAGCGACTGCTGTCGCAATTGATGGACACTTCACATATACATTACCCTGAGGAGAAGCTTGATCCACGTACACGTGCAACACACCACCGTGCTTATTACACTCCTCGATGACGTCGTCACGAATCTCTTTCGCCCAATTTGGATTCGTCTCGCTAAAATGAAATCAGTTTCACGTTAGAATGTGAATACGCTAGCCACGTTTTTAAATAACAGAGTTGAGTTAATGTTAGGTTATCGTTTTTCAACACACGTATCCATATACGTATAAAACAATGTTTCGAGATAACATATTTTATATAGCATATGCGTTCCCCCGGCGGAAGAAGAGAGAATCCAACACCAGGTCTACAGATATGCAGTTTTATAGTATAGAAATTAGTTGCAGAAACTTACTTTTGCGGATCAAACATATTCGACAACATGAAGCATTGCGTCGCTATAGGAGGGGCAGCTTGCGGAGGTGGTTGCGGCGTTGACATAACAGGAGCCATGTTCAGCGCGTTTGCAGCTGCTGGAGGAATTTCGAGACCAGTTCCTTCTGCTAATTTAAACATTAACTGTAACCTGGAAATATTTTCAACGTAACGTTAGTTATCGACTTAACAGGAAGAATATTATAAATTGCATCAGCATTGCATTTACCTTCCGGTAGCACCAAGGTCGATGCCATTTCGATCTAATTCATCTGTATCGAGAAGCGATGGACCTTGTATTAAATCTGTACGTTCTGTGACATTACCAACTTTCATAGGTCTTCCAGCCAATTCGAAACCGTTCAACTGTTCCAAAGCCTTTTTCGCGTCATCAGCATTCCTAAACTGTACGCAAAAATGTAGTTATCTTCAAAAAAATAAATTAAGTAACTTGTAACACATTATAAATATTCGGATACATACAGTTAAAAATCCATAGCCTTTGCTTCTGCCAGTTTCTGGGTCCATAATTAACTGAATGTTGTCGATTTTTCCAAATGGTTCGAAGATACCACGAAGCATGTCTTCCGTGATATTGAAGTGAAGAGATCCGACGTATAATCTCATCGGTCCTGTTTGACCCTTTGGCATGAGATTTGGCATGGAGTTGC
Source organism: Hylaeus volcanicus (assembly GCF_026283585.1). Classification (NCBI taxonomy): domain Eukaryota; kingdom Metazoa; phylum Arthropoda; class Insecta; order Hymenoptera; family Colletidae; genus Hylaeus; species Hylaeus volcanicus. The sequence goes on from NC_071978.1 coordinate 436,726, forward strand.
CCATACGATTCTTTTCAGCTTGTGTATGTTGCACTACTATAGGAACACCGAGCAACTTTTGACCCGATAATCCAAGTGCCTACAAAGAAATTAAAAATAATTTAACAGATGGCGATAAACTCAGTGCTGAACACCATTCGCGTTGACTTACCAGTGTAACACTCTCCGGATCTTTGAATTCAACATACGCTATACCCTTGAATCTTCTTGTCTTATTACAAGTAATAAGCCGTACGTCTTGGACTTTCCCAACACTAGAGAAGAATTCTTCTAAATCACGTGCTCGTATGCGCTGACTCAGTTGCATACAGAAGACTGTTCGAGCGTCGCGTTCTTCTGGCGTTAACTCGTCGTTCCTACTGCAATTTATATACAAATCAACTTCGTATTTTTCTTTTTCTTAAGATAATTGTTTAGTTACTTAACTTTTAACGTCGAGTAACACTTACATTCCAAGAGGACTGACGCCTTTCCCGAATGGTGGTCTTGCTCTGGGAAGTGTGATTGGTGTGAGCGATCGTTTTCTTCTTCTATCTCGATCCCGATCTCTGTCCCGTCGATCCCTGGTATCTCGCTCGGTGTCCCTATCTCTGTCACGGTCTCTTCGTTCTCTAGATCTTGATCTACGTCGACGATCGCCACGATCACGGTCTCTGTCGCGTTCCTTATCTCTGTCTCTATCGCGATCGCGACGATCTTTTTCCCTACGGTCTCGCGATCGGGAACGAGAACGAGAACGATGCTTGCTCTTCCTAAAAAAGAAACAGAGAAAAGAATGTTGGGACTAAGAAACCTTGTGTCACTTAAGTCACGATAATGTAACTTATAATGTACGCGTAATACACAAAGCAACAAACATATTTAATTTAGAAATAAAAATGAATTTTATTATTAAAATCTGTATAATACGATATTATATAGAATAATTATTAATTCTTTAAGGACGAGTATGTTAAATTAAAAAAATTAATTTAATTAAATTTTTTTTTTTTACTAGCGATTGCATATTACATATTGATAATATCGATAATCAAAGTTCGTTTAAAATACCAGTCTTTAAAGGATTAAAGCAATTATTTATATTTACTAATCAAAACCCTAGGTGGTAAGAATTTTTTTTAGATAAATTATAATTTTGCACGAATTTTGCAAGCATGGAGTCTTGTTTACCTCACTCCAATGCAGTTTTTAAAAACGAAGAATGAGCAGAATATAACTAAATCTTTAAGTGTACACACGCACGCACGCACGCACGCACGCACACACCCACACACACACACAAATTTTAAATGAACAGGTACAAGTAACTTAAACTTTATACTAAAAGATGCGCTTATAGTAAAATGAATTATGTAACATTTTACAAGAACCCAATTGGTAGCAAAAATGATATTTAATCTAGTTCTTATTCATTTGAAATATCCCATTACCGATCGTTTATTATATTCCACATTTGTAACAGAATCTGTAATACAGGTATTCTTCCTAAACACTTACCATCTTTGGGTTTAACCTTTGGAATTATGAAAATAACCAGCATTTACACTAATTGTATGGGGTCTATAACAAAGAGAATATAACTTCAAATAGCTATATATGTGCGCGGTTTGGCTATTTTGAAATATTCATAAAAGACCAAGTATTTACCTCGATTGACGATGCTAAAGGTTCAAAGACAAAGTAGTTTAACCGCTCATAAACACGCGTGTTTTATTACATTGCAAAGAATCCGATATGAACGAACTGGATTTTAAAATAATTTCATTTACGATTAAAAATAATAAAACTGGTATTTAAAAATAAAATAAACATCTTAATCAATATCCAGTCGTCTTATATATTTTGCGAAACGTTAATGTAGAAATAATTCATTTTTAATCTCTAATATAGCTCTGTAAAAAATAAAATGGTGAAAATATTTAACTCTATTCTCGGGCTTATCTTAATATTTACTTGTTACTTTGTGCCCTCGACCATTTGTTTTTAAACAATAATAAAATTCTAAAATAACATTACCTATGCTAAAAGATATTAATGTTGTTAAATATGGTAGCGAGCACAAAGTGTTAATAAAATCAACGGTACATGAACTGTACTTACCCAGATGATTTGCGGCTAGACCCATTCTCCTTGGAAGATTTGTCTTTGGATGAGGAGTCCTGCTCCTACGAACAGCAAACAGTTGAATGCCATGCCAGCCAGCCGATGTGGCAGGGACGCGCGAACAAGGGGACAAAAAGCAAATCATAGAACGTTAGTAAATTTTGTAACGATAGATTGTGTACAAATTGTACAATTCAAAGTCTGACAGTAGTTTCAGAAATAAAATATATCGGTCATGAAGTTTTTTGTCTTCTGTTAATCTTTATAACCACGTAGACAACTTTCCTTCAAGCAATATGTAATCGAAGATCTATTTGCTGTTGGTCGACGATGCACTCTTGTGCTCTTTCTCTTTTCCAGGTAGATTACATTGGTCTGAGGGGGCTGAGATGGGGAGACAGAGAAGAAAGAGAGAACAGAGAGACGGGGCGAGCATAACGCTGCGATGCCTCGCATACACCTGGCTCAAACTTACCAATCATTTTATCGGGTTTTAGGAAAGCATTGCAATCTTGGGTTGAGCATGCCTTGGTCTTAAACTACCAATGGCCAACCACACATCCTTTTTCTTCTGCAAAAGAGAGCCCTCGTCAAAGACAGCACGTTTTTAATGTAACACGAGATGTGAACCCTAATTGCTAGCCTACAACCCCTGCATGTATACTTAATTAACTATCTTGTAATAGGAACAAAACGATCGACGATCGCTTGCAGCTGCCAGTCGATATATTACAAGATGACTTAGCTGTATAGAGAAAATGTTTCAGATGATCAAAAACGAATGCGTACTAGGTGTACCGTATTTGATGCAATGAAATGATGATAATGGTGTTAAATGCACATACGAGTAATACTAGAATTATCAATTTATTTTTCGTATTACACATGGTTTGCAAACAATTACTGAATTTTTGCAAAAACGTGGCAATATTTGTGAATAGTTCTTGTAAAACATTTTCTCGTTAAACCACATGAAATATTAATCCTGCTTGCCAATTTACCATGCATTTTATTTACAAATCGCTATTTTTGAATTTGAAATAGCACAGACAATACTTTATTAATCGAAAACTATAAGAATTATAAAAAAAAAAAGAGAGACCATAAATAATTTAATGGACAACATATTTAGTTCCAATCAAACGATCAAGAACAATGGTCCAACATACTTGAGACTATTAAATTAAATACAGGTTACTCTTTGCGAGATAGAAAATATAATAAATTATTTACATGTTATTCTTTCCAAAAAACTTAAACCAATACATACAATTTCATTGAAATATAATATTCATAATATTATTTTTCACTGAATTATTATACAGATTTTTGCTGATACTGTTATTTTATTTTTGACCCTATTCAAAGACAATATAAAACTTTGATTAAAGATAACATTTTATCTCTTATGGCACATAGATAAAATTCATCATGATTTTTGCACTTTAGTTTGATAGCATGAATACTTATACCGATCAAAACACGTTTCCTTAAGGCTATCTCTCTACTTCATTTAATTTTCAGACAATTGCATTAATGGATACTTCTTCCAAAAAGAAGAATCGATACATGATTATATATAAAACAGGTACATGTATAAGACTCCTGTAAACCAAAAACAAAGCAAAGCCAATGCTGGAATGCTTCAATTTTTTTTCAAATGACGAATACCCTTATCGTTCCACCTAAAACTGCAAAAGATGCAAGTAGAAGTTACACCCTTCTACCATAAAACATTGTCAACACCATGTAAACAAGTCTATGCACATAATGATTATGCAAACAGCTCGATTTATTCTTCCACGCTTGTACATACATTACAAAGATAAAAAGAATAGCATGGCACATGGCAGAACAGCACCTAATCGATTTGTTATTCCTTTTTTTCAGTTTTATTCCCTATAATTACAGAACATCGTTTTTCTTTCGTATCTTTTCTCTCCCTATAATTGTACAAGGATGACAGTAGCAATTCTATCTACGTCATATAAAATAATAAACGTTACGGTTTCTGAGAAAGTATTAAAAAAAAAAAATAAATAAATAAATAAATAAAAATATATATATAGAAAACAAGTGAAAATAAAGAAAGAAAACAGAATTAAGTAAAAATGATGTTAGTGATGGCTTTTCTTAATACCTCGTATTTCAAGTGCATTCTAGGAACTCGCTGCCGAACATCCTACGAGCGCGAGGGTACATGTTACGTACCATCTATAAGTACAGAAAACGGAGGTATTGATCAATAGTCGGTATGAGAGACAAGGGCGTACTTTGTTCTACATGTATATACAGGAAGGTAAGGACGGACATTTCTATTATATTTTTTTTTCTCTCGAACGCAACATGACTGAACATGCCCAGAACAGTACGCCGCCAGTAATTGGATTTTTTGCGTGCTTCGAGAATCGGGGACTTTTATAGGATGTAAAACAAAAAAAAGAGTCAGGACCTCGAGGGGGAACAAACCGAGACATAAAAACGAAGAAGAAGGAAAGCAAAAAAACGAATATAAGCCTTACCCCTTTCTTGTATGGCGCCTCCAGCATCGCCTCGACATCCAAATCCTCCGCCATTGCGCGAGTCAGAGAGCTTTCTGAAATACCACGCATTAGCACACGATAAACCAAAAAAGGATTACGATGGTCGAAAGAAATGAATATATGAGGATATTGTGCAACGTACAGACTAGCGAGCGTTTTCTTAATTATACGATTTTTCGTACGTCTTAACTATTACTGAGCAAACGTAACGATCGATAACGAACGTGTGGCGGATAAGAACGCAATCGTACACGACACGATGACCAAAAGAAAATGGAGGGCCGGATGTGAATATACGAGCCCAGCGCCACCCCTTTCCGGATATGTTTGCGTTGCATTGTTTTTCAGATCCGGTTGCACGTGATTTTCTACAACTCTTGCTGTTTCATTTATCTTAATAGTCGATTTTTTATTTGCAAATTGTCTGTTAAATTTTATTTGGAAATATTCGTGAAGAATTATAGACATCAATAAGGGAAAATCGAATGTTGAGAATCTAGGGTGTTCCCAACCCTCCTTGAATTTCGATCTGATTTTTGAAATTTTCTTTAATTTACCTTTTCATACCGAAATAATATAGATTAATTAATTAATTGCTATAAAATACAGTAAAAATATATTAAATATAGTGAAAACGATAAATTTATCAAGCTGTAGATAAGTCTATTGCCAACTCGAAACTACATAGTGATAAGTCGAGAACAGAAGTTGAAATATCCTATCGGTATCGGTAGATTATCAATAATACTATACATAGAATTATTATGTATACTATTGCATAGAATTACGTAGAATAATTACATTAGAAGCTTCTGAGTGATATTTAGTCTCCCTAGTGACTTTACGTCGCGATAAATTCGAGCGCACTCTATCGGAGGAAATTCAAGGTGTGTTTTAGGTTTTAGGTTTGCGACGTACTCTTCCAGAATCAGATTTAACTTTGTCCTAGACGTATATGCATGACGTAACAGTCTTTCGCAGTTTGCCTAGTGGCCATTTTGTTTTCAATCGCACGGCTGATTAAGGTATTTTATATAAAAATATTTCGTGTAATTGTAGGGTACTTAGGCGACTAATATAGTCGACGAATTATTCGAAAAAATCCTTGAAAGGCTTTACCTATAATTTTGTGGGAATTCATTGAAATTCTAATCGAAAAGTCGCATTGTGTAATGGTTTTCTATCAGATTTCAAGTTCTTTTTATCTTTCTCTTCCTGTTGTCGTTCTCTGCATTACCTGTTCGAACGTGAGTTAGACGTTATTTATTGAATGATTGTTCGATGAATAGTTAACAATGATCCTAACATAGAAAAACTGTGATTACTATTTAAGAAGGTCACGATTGTTTTATGATTTATCTACGATCCCTTTCTGTACCGTGTTACGTTAAAGTCGTAAAGTTTATACATTGAAAATGTTTATTCACGATTTAACTTTTCCTGTTAGTAGAAACGCATTTTTTATTACTAATATCATCAAAATACGAAATGTGTTACGAATAATTTCTCTCAAATGAACGTAAGGTTTACGTTTTTAACTATCACAATGATGTCAGTTGATTAGAATCGATTATCACGAACGGTGTAATTTCAAATATCATTGTTCATGTACATACTCTTAATACAAGGTAGTGGAAGAGAAACAATGGAATTATATAACAATGTACAATAACATTTTGTGAAAAGATGGTTCAAGAAAATATAATACTAATTATGAATTCGTACTAGTAGTGATTATTAAAATTATTTGTAGATAATTATACGTATGAACCTGTAATTATAGATGAAACATACAATCAAAGTTGGATGTCTAGAGTGTTGTTAAATTTTAGCAATATGAGTAATAATAATAGCATTCTATATTCGATGATGATCGATAAATCCTAGCTTTGATTGAACTCTCTTTCCGTTTCAATGTCAGTCAGTATATATTTTGGTCTCTCGCTATAAATCCGCTTGTCTCTTGCAAACGCGTACATTTAAAACCAATCAAATAAAGGCGTGGTAAGAAAAAATGAGCTGTGTACTTATAGAAGGCAGTTTCTATCCTTATAGGTGTCCATCTGTCCATTCAGCCTGGCGAGAGAAGCATTCAAGCGCAACAATGGATTCAAAGCGGCATGAACGCAGCTCCAAGTCCAATACAGACTCACCGCCTGCTCCGCCTTCGCCTCCTATGTATAGCACATCTTACACAGCGTATGACGGGTACAAAAACAGAATGTCGTCGCGCCGTTCGCCCTCGCCTTCGGACTATAGAAGCAGTAGAACCTCTCGAAATGACTCGCCACAGGAAAGACGTAGAAGAAGACGCAGTGGTTCGAAATCTCCCCTGAGTAGATCGCACAGACGATCGCGTTCGCCTGACAGAGACAAGGATCGAGATAGGGATAGAGAAAGAGATAGATCGCGAAAATATTCTAGAAGAGACAGATCAAGATCCAGATCAAGAGGAAGATCGCGCTCTAGAGATAGAAGACGTAGCCGTAGTCGTAACAGAAGCAGAGACAGACACAGAGGCAGAGAAAGCCGTAGATACCATAGAGCGCCGTCGTACGAATCCGACATTGCAGAAGATAACACAGAAGCAGCAATATCACAACCAGTCATTCCTCCGCAATCTAACGCTTTTAAAAACGACGGTAGCTTTATGGAAATGTTCAAAAAGATGCAAGAACAAATGCAACCTACACAAAAACCGACGACTTCTGTTTTAGAAGAGAAGAGTGTAGTTCCCCCACCTTTGATGGTAGGAAAGAGGCGAGGAGGGAGGATTTTAAAAACTGGAATGGTTGCTAAACCAAAGACTGAACAAACTGTTGAACAGCCCAAGGATGCTTGGTCACTTTACATGGCTGAAGTAAAAAAATATAGGGAAGTTTGTTGTCAAGAAGAAGACAACACCAGGCCACTGGTCAAATAATTGATTACAAAAATTTTCTTTTCAAAAATTCTAGTTCAATGACTTCACAATTACACTTAAGCAAAGAAAAACTATTGATCATGTTATTTCAAACTTTAAAGAGCTGCCATGTAAGATGTTTTGTTACTTAGACAATTGTGCTGTTCAGAAAAGTTTATAGATGATAAATTCCTTTCTCTTTTTTTTTTTTACAATATGAAATGTACTAATGCGTTAATCAGAAGTTACGAATGCACGGTACCAGATTATTAACTATTTTGACTCGAGAAGTGTCGTTAAATAATACGAAAATAAAAAGATGACTGTAGTGGAGAATTAACTATTATTTGTGATAGTGTTAAGTGGTGCAAGAGACAAACGGACTAAAGCGAGAGACGCATAGAGAGTTTGCCTTTGGGGAGAAAGGGTGGGTGACAAATATAGGTCATTCAATAAATATAATAGATTAAGTAACTTGTAACTTGTTAAGCAGCAACAATATGGTTAAATACACAAAAATTGGATCTCCCGATTTACCAACTGTTGAAGCAGGCGAATTCAAGCCATGCACAGCACCTTACGACCCAAGGTTCCCTAATCAAAACCAAACAAGGTAAAGGAAGCAATCGATTTAATATTATATCTTATTATCGTGTAATCATTATTTTCAATATTGTATCTATTTTGAATACAGATACTGCTATACTAGCTTTTTGGACTTTCATCGTTGTAAAAAACGTCACGGCGAAAACTACGAAGCTTGTCAGTATTTCAAAAAATGTTACAATGCGATGTGCCCCAATGCTTGGGTAGAAAGATGGGAGGAGCAGCTAGAAGAAGGAACATTTCCAGGAAATATATAATACTTGCGAGGCTCTATGTTATGCTTGCCTCTTTAGTGATATTTAAAAAAGAACAGGACTCTCAAATTCTATCTTTCCTGTTTGTAAAATAATATCAAATAAAAACAGTCTACTTTCCATTGATGTTGACTTTTTGTATGTATATCTTTTTTTTTTTTTTTTTTAAACTGACCATCTAATATAAATTAGAGTTGCACAGAGTTTGCACATTGTATCATTACAAAATATCTTAACCTCAATTAAGTATATAAATATTTTAATTCTAATTATAATTGTGAACGTATAATTCGTTAGTAAGTCAATAGTTAGTGAACTTCATTTGTTCTTTTAAAAAATTGAAAAGCTAAGAAAATAGAACGAATATTTCTCATCTAGACTAACAATGTTAAAGCATTTATTGCACATAGTGCTTAAAATACGATTAAATAATGCAAATATATTTAAAAGTAAGCAAATAACTACAATGGTGACAAACTTGAGTGTTTTCCCGCCGAAGATGCTGACCATTGGTCTATCTAAAAATTAGTTCGATCTGTTTATCGTAAAATTTTGCGATAAATATATTTCTATATAAATACTAGATGACTTTCCCTCACACAGTATGAATCAGTACTAGCTATAATATCTGAATGACTATAATTCGTATCACTGGATGATTTCACTAGGAAAAATCTGTTCAACAACTTATTAGAATTTCCTTTACCACGTAGTGGCAAGCCTGGAAATTGTTTCCATAAATTCAATGACTTAAATTTTGAGGATTGCTTTGTTTATGAAGCGTCCTTGATAGCATTTTATTGAGTTTGGCAATGTCAACACGTGCACGTTTTACTGAAAGGTACTGCAACTAATATTAATTAACTAATAAATAACTAATATTAATCTATTTTCTTACAATAAAATAAATGCTGTTAATCGTAATTAATATATATCGTTTTACGAATGTTAATTCAAAGATGTTAATTCGTAAATATTTTTCGTAATACGTTATTTTTTACGCAGATCATTTTGAAGATAGAATTTATCGTATTTCTTATTGTTTTCTGTATGTAAAAAATATACATGTGCAAGTCTATAATATAGACGAAATTGTCTACTATTTAAACGTGTTTATTTGTGTAATTAAGAATGGACAACAATCGACGAAGTTATGGAAACTCCTCTTATTCTTCCACAAATTATAATCGCGAGTCAAGATCCAATGACAGAGGTGGATATCGTAGAAGCACTTATTCCAGAAGGGGTCAGAATCAGTCATTCGGCTCTTCTGATCATGAAAATTTTGACGACAAGTCTGACAAATTTATTGTCAATATTGACAGTGACAAAGTAGGAAAACTCATTGGTAAAAGTGGATCTAATATCAGAGACCTCCAAGATAAAACAAACACAAGAATTCACGTAAGTACTCAACATAGTTAAGATTGGTCTATTTAACTCATACTATCCCAGAATTCCTTTGGTATAGGTTGATAGGTCAAGTGGAAACTATACTACTGCTGTAACTATAATTGGTTCAAAAGAAGGACAAGAACAAGCTAAACAACTGATAGAAGAATTATTACAAGATTCCTCCTATTCATCATCAAAACCAGAAGAGGAGCAGGATAAGCGTGATAATGAACCACAAATTGATTTTAGCACATTCAATTGGTCTGAAGCTAATCAACAATGCGTATGTTCATACTGAATTGCTATAATTCTCAAATTTCTATATTTATGTCATCATGAATTTGTGTAAATGTTAGGATACCTTCCGAAAAGAGAAATGGTCAAAATATGCTCCTATCATTAAAAACTTTTATAAAGAGCATCCATCGGTTACTAATATGACAAAAGAAGAAGCTGCTCGTATCAGGAAATCGAATAACAATATAGAAGTTAGGTATATGTTTGAGGGCCAGGAAAGTCAGTCAGAAGAAATTGATATACCCAATCCTATTGAAACATTTGAACAAGCATTTGAGGTAAGTAGTAATATGTACAAATTATTATTTATCAAAGAATATGTCAATAAAAACATTGTAAAATAGGATTATCCTGATATACTTGAAGAAATAAGAAAGCAGGGATTTGCTAAACCCAGTCCAATACAGTGTCAGGCATGGCCTGTTCTTCTCAGTGGTAAAGATCTTATTGGAATTGCCCAAACCGGCACAGGTATGCTATTTTCCATTTTTAAAGTAAATGAGTTTTATTTATAAGGGTGTGAAAGTGTATTATTTGACTATAACACTTAATGTATTAGTCTTACACCACTGGCCCCCTTATAGCTTGGGATCGCTAAGCCCGTACTGTAGCTACAAACGTAGCTTAAGCCTCTGAGGGAATCACTTTGAAAGTTATCACAATTTTACCGAATACCATGAAAATATCTCTGATACTTTAACGATACATTCAGGAAAAACGTTGGCATTCTTGTTGCCTGCTTTGATTCACATCGAGGGTCAATCAACACCTCGATCAGAACGGGGTGGTCCCAATGTACTCGTTATGGCTCCAACAAGAGAATTGGCGTTACAAATTGAAAAAGAAGTGAACAAATATTCTTATCACGGTATAAAAGCGTGAGTACTTGTAACTTGAAATGACTGTGTTATTTCTTTACGAGATATTTTCAAAAATTAACTATCATAGGGTATGCGTATACGGAGGTGGTAGTCGTAAGAACCAAGTCAACCTCGTACTTAAAGGAGTAGAGATAGTTATCGCTACTCCTGGCAGACTAAACGATCTGGTTGAGGCAAATATTTTAAATGTAACATCGGTTACATACCTCGTGTTGGATGAAGCTGATCGTATGCTTGACATGGGCTTTGAGCCGCAAATTAGGAAGACTTTGCTAGATGTGAGACCAGATAGACAGACAGTGATGACAAGGTATACAAAACATAAGGTTTGAATGAAATGGTCTATAATGCTTTTTATTGGAATAAGGATAAAGCTATTTGTTTACGTTTATTAGTGCTACGTGGCCCCAGGGTGTTAGACGTCTAGCTCAATCGTATATGAATAATCCAATTCAAATATTTGTTGGGTCTCTTGATTTAGCTACCGTGCATACGGTAGCGCAAAAAATTTACCTTATTGACGAGGACGAAAAGACAGACATGGTTAGCATTATACTAAGTATTTTTAATGAAATAAAACAAAAATACATTATTAAATACTACTTTTCCAACAGATGTATCAATTCTTTCGCGAAATGACTCCTACCGATAAGGTAATAGTATTCTTTGGAAAAAAATCGAAAGTCGATGATATAGCGAGTGACTTAGCCTTGCAAGGTATGTGCTGTCAGAGTATACACGGAGGGCGAGAACAGTCTGATAGAGAACAGGCGTTAGAAGATTTGAAAACTGGAGAAGTTCAAGTACTTCTCGCAACAGACGTTGCCAGCCGAGGAATCGATATCGAAGATGTTACGTACGTTTAATCTTACGTATTTTTATATATCATCAAAATCTCTTTAAACGACTTGGAACACTTGTTTCAAAAGAATAAAATTCCTTTTTAGGCATGTGCTAAATTATGACTTTCCGCGAGACATAGAAGAGTACGTTCATCGAGTTGGTCGTACTGGACGTGCTGGACGCACCGGAGAAAGCATAGCGTTTATGACAAGGAAAGATTGGTCTTTAGCGAGAGAATTAATTAATCTTTTAGAAGAAGCTAATCAAGTAAGTCGTTAAATATTTATGTAATTGTATAAACATCAGGCTTTGAATACCTCTTTAAACATATCTTTTTCTCTAGGCAGTACCTGAGGAATTATATCAAATGGCTGATAGATATGAAGCATGGAAAGAGAAACGAGCTAATGAAAAACAATCAGAACGATTGGACAGAGGCAATTACTCTCAGAGAAGAGGTAATAGGAGATGGTAATTAACAGAAAAATTCTGGTATTGATTACCATAAACGTATAAACTTATTAATATTTTAAGTTAGTTGAATGCGAAGAATCGCAGGAGAATATTTTATTTAATATGTTTTTTATACATATTTTTTGCAGTTCCTTGTCTCTGAAGTATTAATTAAATAAAAACAATATATAGATAAACAAACTTCGTATGTGTTTAATTGCCATCCCTCACATGTCATACAATTTGAAATATACTAAAACAATAGCATCTACAAAATATGTAATAATTTAAGTAACACAGGGTAACAACAAAGAGTATTCAGATCTGGTGTTCTGCCCTCAAAGGGGCAAAAAAGAAAACATTTTTATACTTCGTTCAAAAACAACTGTTACAATGTTAATAAAAGCGATTAATCATTTTTTTAACGTAAATTTAACAAGATTGTTTTCCGAACGAAGAATTATGTGAAAAAAAAAACCAAATAAATAAATTTGCAAATGTACCATTATAAGAAATATTTGTACGCAAAAACAAAACTAATAACAAATAAATGGCACAATTGGTATTAATTTTGATTCTTTTCTTTTATTTAAGAAGATGTATAAAATTGATACCAAATTTTAATTATAAACTTTAAAATTCCGAGTCTTGGTATATTTCTCAGCAAATATTTTTCCACTTGGAGTTGGAGTTGAGAATGCAATATCTTCTAAAGACATTATATAACCATAATAAAATTGACGTCTGAAAGAATTGAGAACATACTGATTAATATAAAAAGAAAAAAATGTTAATGCAAGTTTTGTACCAATAAATCTGTACCTTAATGTATCGACTAATTTAGATGCTATTCCTTGTCTACGATGTTTCATGTCAGTCCATATAATATTTATACCACATTTAGCAGGTGTACTTTCTGCTGTGCAACAATCTAATTCCAACAATTCAGGGATCATACGATGAGCGGTGACTATGGGTTCTGCAACTAAGACTCCCAAGATGACTTTGTCCCTTATGTACAAGTACACCTAGAAGTAAAATAGATTAAAGCGATGCAATATAAATAACGTAAAAAATATCAATAATTACCTTTTTATGCTCATAATTGGTTAGTTTCGTGTCAGTTAATCCCAAATCATTGTCCACATATGTTAGAACATCTGTTATCTTATTCCAACATTGTTTTGGATCGCTCGACTCTACTAAGATTATTCGACTCGATGTTAAAGAATCTTCCATAATTACACGTTCCGTTTTCCAACCCTGTAATCAAAAGTTTATAATTACAGAATATTTAAAGTATTATTTATATGTGTTGCATATAAGTATAAGTATTTATATAAGTTACATACAGGAAATTTTAGAGTTCTTCTATTATTGTGGTAATTTAGATGAGCGTTTTCATCATCAGGATCCCCTGTCTGGTATACAACACCACATTCAGTACATTGGGTAGCTCCAAAATTTTTTTGTCCTGCATCTAATAGATACTGATTGTCACCACCATTTTGTTTAGTAGATAATTGCCAATTTACATTTCCTGACCTATTAGGTGTCGATTTTTTACCAATTTCACTAAAACAATAAGTAAGTTAAATTGTTAGTCTTAAATAAGTAACAAGGAATATTTTAGAATGATCCAGTGTATTAAAAACTTCACAGAACTTACTGAAATTCTTTGTTAGCAGAGTACCCTTTATTAAACAAGGGGTAATAGTTCTGTTCATTCTGTTTAACATTGTTCTCATTATTGTCTACAGAAATATTTTCATACGTTATTGGTGTACCAATATTCATAATGGACGTCATATTACTAAGTTCACTCGCTGGCGACATAGTAACATCTTTTAGAATTTCTACCGGTTTTAACGGTGTAATGCGAGTCAATTTTTGATTAGTTAGTATTTCCATTGTATCATATTCATCATCAGCCCAATCATTTTCTAATATTTCTAATATATTAGCAACATTGTTTCCTTCCATCATAGCTTCAAATTCTGGTTCATCCACTGTCAAATCAGTAGTATCAAATGAAATGTCTGTTAATTTTGCTCGTTTATTTGTTTGTCTAACAGATTGTATGTTCTCTTGATTTAATGTTATTTTATCTTTTGATCCATTGTTTAATTGAACAGCTGAATTATTTTTCTTGTCTGATCTTTTCATCTTGAAAAAACGCTTACAAAGGTCAAATTCTGGTGTTGGAGACCTTTCCCTCAATATTGTACTATGTGTACTTGTGTCTTCTATTTTCACTGTATTTCGTGCATCATCAATCAATTTATTTTTTGTAGTGCCTAATTTAGATTTTGGTTTTGGTTTTTTAATTCTATGTGATACTCCACCATTGATCCCTCCTATTGTGTATCTTCTAATAGATTTTTTACTACAATGTACATGTCCAGAAAAACTTTTCCTTTGCTGTTTCTGTTCTGGTGGTTCATCGATAACCATGTAATTCTTTTTAAAATTTACATTGGAGTTGCTGTAAAAACTCTTGGTACTTAAAGATAGATCTTCTAATTTAGTTTTATAACTTTTATCTTGAAACAAAGCTGCTCTAGCTTTAGGCACAGAACAAGTGTCATCAGTCTTTATTAACTTTGTGGTATGTTCTAATTCTTCTAATGCATGTCTTTTTAATGCACTTTTTCTTCTTTCGGGTGAAGAATTTTTAGTTGTATCCAACATGCTGAGAGACTTCCGTCTATGTAATTTTGGCAATGGAATCATTTTATTCTCTGAAGTCAATGGTGTTATTAACTTTTGTTCTAGACATTCGCGTTTAGGTGGAGTTTCTACAATACTATTCTGTAATTCTTTCCCAAAATGTCTTTTAGGTGTTTCTGGTATTGTTTCATTTATCAATGGATTTATTCTTGACTTTGTTTCTGTTGAAAGACTGAAACCCTTAAATGGCGAATTTGATAAAGATTTTGGTGAGTCTGGTAGTATTTTTTGTTGAGGAGAACTATTGATATCTCTCTTAAATTTGTTTAATGTGCTATGATATTTGCTCCTGTTGCATATGCTTGGTGATAATTGACTCCGAGTTAAATACATTTTAAATGATTGATGTTTAGGTGTTGTACATGGAGAAAGAAGCACATTTCTTGGTGAACTGTTACAACTACTTGGATCAGTAAGCGCTAAAGGTGACATGGGTCCTAAATCTGACTCATCTCCAGATAAGGCATTATCTAAAATTGAATCCTTTTGAATCTTTCGTGCACTCTTTTCAGTTGAACTTCCAACTGATCCAAATAGACATTTTTGAACTCTACGTGGAGTGTACAAAGAATCTCCTTGCATAGTGTCAACAGACATGTTGCCTCAGCTAAATAAAATTTGATGTATACAAATAAACATTGCAATTACAATAGTAGTAAGAATATTAGATTATAATTAATAAAGATTAATAATACGAATTTTCATTTAATTTCAAATAAAAAGAAGATTATATAGCTTATAAACTTTCTATACCTAGTCGAGTATAATGTACAAATATTATTGTAATATGTAAGTTATTAATTAGATACAACAATGATGTAATATTAGTATCAAAGCGTGAATGTATACACACACGTTTCTATTAAAATAATGTATTTCAGATTTGAATGGATTTTTATGAATAAGAATGCGCGAAATAAGGTAACGGGAGTATAATAAATGGAGAAACTAACCTGAACAAATAGTAATAAGTAAATCGTCCTAAATTTCCTGTGAAAATACTTCTATAACTGTTCGTTATAGTGTCAGTTTTTCAAATATTTCAATGCATATCATGCTACACTCCTACTGCCGTGCTACATTTATGTATATTCGTGTCAACATCGAATAATATAAAATACAGTTTAAAAAACAGTAAAATCGAGTCGCATAACAACTCTGAGATAATCCGAAACCGCTGAAAAAACTTCCGTTTCGTTACTCTGCATTCGCGCCTTTTGTACGCATCTGAAACTACATATATATAGTATGATTGGAAACTCGAGCTAACAAACATGGTTGTGCTTTTCAACCGAATTATCGAAAACCTGTATCCTGTATGTTACGTTGTGGCGCAAAATTTAAATTAAACAATCGAAGTAGTATTTCTGATTTCTACAATAGAAATATTTAAAATAGAATATGTTATTTTATACTGTATGAAACAATAATATCAAGAAATAAACTGATATTCTTGAAAACTTTGTAAATCTTGAATCAATAGAATAAATGACTTGATAATAAATCTTTATTAAAAGTCTCATCGACTTATCTAAGTCATAAATACGAGTAAAAATATTAGTATACATGATTTATTTACATGTAAAATAGTTTAAAATAAAACCCGTGCAAGAAGCGCAGACTTGTACGAGCATAATTGCGAAAATAAGATAAAAACTAAATGCTCTTTTATGAAAATAGGTAACAAATGAAGACATTCTATCGAGAAAACTCGCTTAAATAGTTCAAGTCATAGCCAATTCGTGTAGCACAACGTCTCCAGAAATAATAAGGGTATCAATGATGGATGGTTGTATTCTGTGTTTGAATTCGCCAATCATTTTGTCTCCCAGCCATATCGTGTATGCTTCGGGTTCACATCGAATTCTAATAGAAAGAAATATGAAAGAAAGTTGTCTTAAATGTATCATTGTTATACAGATATCGTAGATCCTTTTAAAAACAATGGAGCATACGTCAGAAGAAAATCACGGCCAGGCATCCAGGATAGGTGTCCTTCGTGTCTTTCTTCGTGTCCCCAAGATCCATTCATCCAACAATTCATTACGACATAGGGTGCACGACTACCGTATGAAAACCGAGGATTGAAATGCATAGGAATTATGGGATGAGGATAAATCGTTTTTCCCTTTAGCAGATTTACATAAAACCTGTTACAAAATAGAAAAAAAAAACAAGAAAGATCTGTTAATGGCTTAACGATTGTTCGAACTTACGAATGAGGAAGAAGTTTTAATCTTCCAGCAATGAAGATTCTAGTTCCTATCTTGAATTCATTTTCAAGGTCCACCGTAATTGGAGTGCCCTATACGCAATTCATTCAACTTAATTTCAACAGTATTAAAGAAGAAGTCAGTTGATCGTTAAGAGAACCTACGAGGCTTTCAACGAGCGGTCGATTGATACTTAAGCTTAAAAATGTATTTGGCCGGCATATCTTTGGATCAGGATAGACGAACAACTCGAGCTGTCGAAATCTAGTATCTTCGAGCGATTCATTGATTTCGATGCTTGTTACATCTTCGAGAGGCATTCTGTACGAGAATGCACAAAAATGCTCCCCATTTACAGCAATCTAGAAAACAAGTTTCAGATTTGTATATTTCATGATTGTTTGATACGAGTATCCGTTAATTGAATGTCTTGCCTGAAAAGCATTGGCAGTGCAAAAAATCAAAATATTAATGTAAGAGTTGCGCCGAAACGCAGAATGTCCAGCTGGAGAACATGTTTCCTCTTCCTCCCAAGAATCCTTAAATTTTGTGTTTCGTACGACGTAACCTCTGTCCAACCGTGGGTTGAAGTGCAACGCAATGTTGCCTGCTGCCTTGCATAACAAATTTATTGAAAACCTGCAACAAATTGCGTTTGATGTATTTATAAAAATATCAATTTCAAGTTTCTAAATTTGTTTACCTTAACGCATTGGGAGGAATGTAGCCAGTGACCACGATGGCTGATGTTGGTTTCAGTGGCTGCAATGGAAACGGTTTTGATGCATTCTGCAATAGCAATAAAATGGATATTAATAATAGGAAATTAAAGAAGTTACTTTAGTTTAAATGAATCATGTTTATTAGAATACTAGAAGACAGTTAAAATATTTTATTGAGATACTCGGTATATAAAAAAGATATATGTATAAAAGAAATTAAATAATTGTTAAAAGATAAATACATAAATCGAATTAAAAAACATTTTTGGAAGCAAAACGCAGCCATCCCTTGCGGGGATCGAACCCGCGACCTTTGGATTAGAAGTCCAACGCGCTATCCTCTGCGCCAAAGGGACTACGTGAATCAGATGCCTTTAACAACCTTATATTGTCCAGTAAAAATCATTAATCAGACATTTTTATTTTAAATTCCATTTCGGATATATACTATTATCAGTTTAATTGTTGTACACCAAGTATCTCGAAGAGATGGAACTACTTGGGATGAATTTTGAAGGCTCATACGTAGAAGCTACTCAAAGTTTGAATTCGGATCCTCAACATTAGTTTCCGTGGGAATCATTATTCTATTTGTGCAGGCGTACATTCTCATTTTCCTAATACGAAATAATCGTTCGCTTACTTATTTTTTAAAGATGATAAGCGTCCTAAATAAGGATGAAGAATTTCATTAAGTTTGAATTTAATCTATCGAGCGTATATAATTCGAGCTTCTTTTTCTGTATTCTCAAATTGAAAAACGAATCTCTTTGTAAGACGAGTACGAGAATTTCTTGAATATATTCGTTCGGAAAATTTTCATTAATCTCTAACCTGTAGATTTCCTTTCGAGAAATTTAACGTTCTACCATTTAATGTATTTTATAATCTCCTTTCTAAGTTTCCATTTGTCAACTTAAACGAGTAAAAGATGTATATATTTAATCAGAATTGATAGAAATTTAGGATAAACTTAAAATGTGATTGAAATGAATGACCTGCGCAGCAATTCAGTTCGAATGTGCATCAATGTTCATTTCAGTGCATTTTATTCGAGCCAATTCAAGCTCAACATAACCAACAAATGCATTTGACTGATGATCTATTAGTGGTCAATCTTCTATTTCTATAGGAACCATGTGGATAATGACATATGTGTGGATATGAAAAATTGAGCATAATGTAAGTTTAAGTCATTTTACATAACGATGGGTGTTAATGCACATGATAACTACATATTTAGTAACATATTTAATGATATCTATATAGTATATCACGATCTATCTATAGCCTCGACCGTTATATAAAAATATTAGGCATTGATATGAAGGCTGTAAGATAAAGTATTAGGATAATTAATACCATAAATGACAGATCTAAACA
The DNA here is from genome assembly GCF_026283585.1 of Hylaeus volcanicus. NCBI lineage: Eukaryota > Metazoa > Arthropoda > Insecta > Hymenoptera > Colletidae > Hylaeus > Hylaeus volcanicus. Next base: position 456,051 of record NC_071978.1, read on the forward strand.
TTAACGAAACATTACTTAAGCAGATATTTATAACGACATGGATATAGTTGTATTGAAACTTTAACTTTGTCATACGATCAAAAATTTCATTACGTCGAATATTATCGTTGGGTTGGGTCAAAGAAACAGGTTAGACAGTAATGCTGAAATTTTCTATTTGGTAAATCTATGGTTGCATTATCTATGACCCAAATTCTTATATGACTAATCAATACTCACTAATGGCACTGTGTCCTCGTCAACAAACGAGAATTCTCGACGAGCGTTTTCCTTTGTTTGCACGAAAATCTCGTCTTGATTTACAGACATGCTTCCTGATAATCTTTAAGAATGATTTACATTGCCCTATTGCAAGTCGCATTTACGTACTCGCGAACCTGATTGGAAATGTATGTTTTATTAAATTTGAGGCGCGTATTCGAAAGAAACAGGTGATCAATCTTGCCATTATTACGATGCGTCTCCTAAAAATTATTTGGATGGACAAAACGATGTGTAATAATTGGAATATTATGTTGTATGGCGTGGAAGAGAAACAAATGCGATTATTTTTTGAAAGTTTAATTCCAAAACTTTCGTACAACATAAGCATTATTAAATATACAATGAGATATTGATAAGAGTATTATAATGGAGAGTTTAAAATTCGAGATAATTAGTATAATTTTCTTCCGAGTGTTACTAATATTTCAGCTAGTTAACAATAATAAAATTTTGATCCTCAACTTTACTGCAGGTACTTTATTTACAAGTAGAAAAATATGATTGAGATAACTTTTAATATTTCTGTTAGCTATTTTTTTAGACTAGACTGTCTTATGTCATTGTCCTTTAAAATGAAGTCACAGTGTATTAATACATTTGAACTTTTGTTAAAATATAGGAACACGAGAAACTTATTCTTGAAGTCAACTTTCCTTCTTGTCTGTTGATCAGTCGATAGTTGTATTAATCAAATTGTTAATAATTTTCAGGCAGTATATGCTTGTTTCTTTAAGCAAGTGTGAATAATTTTCAATTGATAAATAAAAATAATATTTTGATTGTTGAATTAGTTGAAAATTTTAAATGAAAATTTGGTTCATTTGGTAACTCTTTTAAAATTACTCACGCTTGTTTAAGAATAATTTTCATTTATCTATTTAAAAAAAGGAACAAAATAAAAAAAAAACAACAAACTGTCAGTAACGTACGTAATAAGCGAAAACATAATTTGGCTAAAAAAAAAAGTAAAGTATAATTTAAATGTCTCTCGGTTCGTGGGGTGCAGGAAGTCGTTGCCAAGATGGCTCGACATCCCAAATTTCACGGGCATATTCCGCGATTGTACGGTCTGATGAGAATTTTCCAGATGAAGCTATGTTATGAATTGCCATTTCCACCCATTTACTTTCATCCTGGAAGATAAAACGGAAGTAGCAAACAAAACTTTGAAAGATACATATGTTTATATAACCTTAAATTCGATCGAAATAGCTGTAAACTCACCTGATAAACTTTACTGACGCGATCCTGTGTTTGAATGTAGCTCTCGTAATCAGCAAACAAATAGAATCTATCCCAGTTAAGTAGAACATTAGTAATGTCTTTGAATTCATCTGGATTATTAGGACTAAAGAAACCACCCTGAATCTGATCAATGCATTGTTTCAATTCTGGGATCCTATTATAGTAGTCGTGAGCATTGTATCCCTTTCTTTGCAACTCCTCCACTTGATCAACAGTCATACCGAAAATGAATATATTTTCGTCGCCCATTTCTTCAGCCATTTCCACGTTGGCACCGTCCAGCGTACCGATTGTTAAAGCTCCGTTTAACTACATTGCAAGGTAAAATGTCCAAATCGTTTACAAATGGATAGATTTAGAAACTATACAATAAATCGGTAAATTCAATCATTACCATGAATTTCATATTTCCTGTACCGGAAGCTTCGGTACCAGCAGTTGAGATCTGCTCACTCAAATCCGCGGATGGAATGATCTTCTCGGCTAAGGTGACCCTATAATTTTCTAAGAAGATAAATTTCAACTTGTCACCAACAATCGGATCGTTGTTTATAACGTTCCCCACGCAGCAAATCAACTTTATAATTTTCTTGGCCAAATGATAGCCTGGCGCTGCTTTTCCTCCAATCATTACTGTTCGCGGAACGAACGGTGCAGTTGGATTTTTCTTTATTCTATTGTAGAGAGTGATCACGTGCAGACAATTTAAAAGTTGCCTCTTGTATTCATGTATTCGTTTCACCTATTTTTTTGATCATAATGCACGATTAAGATGATATATAATACGCAAACTGACTCTTATATAATCTAATGAGAGCAAGGAAGGAGCAAATACCTGAATATCGAAGATAGAGGCAGGGTTTATTTTAACACCATAATCTTTTTCAAGTAATTGCGCTACTTTCATTTTGTTCTCTTGTTTTACTTTTATGATACTACGTTGGAAGACCGGATCTTTAGCCCATTGCTTTAACTGCACCAGCTGCTCTAGATGTACCGTCCACTCGTCGCCAATTTTCTAAAAACACGCGATAGAAAATAACATCTACTAATACACACTTTAGAGTACAAGTTTTTAATAGCGACGCTCACTTCTTCGATGATATCTGATAGATTTGGGTTACACAGAAGAAGCCATCTTCTTGGTGTGATACCATTGGTCTTGTTCTGGAATTTCTCTGGATTCATGTCACAGAAATCTTTAAAACTGAAACATTAATACAGTAAGAAGTATTTGTTCAAAGTATTATATTTACATTCGATCAATTGAAAAAAAAACCTACACGGTATTTTTCAAAATTTCTGAATGTATCGCTGCAACACCATTGATAGCGTGACTACCAACAATAGAAAGATGCGCCATGTTAACTCTCTTCTCACCGTCTTCTTCGATCAAAGACATACGACGAAGACGATCAAGATCATTAGGATATCTTTTAGAGACTTCTTGCAAGTGAAGGAAGTTTATGTGATAAATGATGTCCAAGTGTCGAGGAAGAATACTTTGGAGCATACTCGTTGGCCATCGTTCGAGAGCCTCTGGAAGCACTGTGTGATTGGTATAGGCACAAGTTCTCGTCGTGATGTCCCAAGCCTTTATAGTAGACAGAAGACCTCAAACTATTATAGCTATTTTTGCATAGGACAACTTATATATAAAATATGCAAGTAGCCAACTACCTTCTCCCATGGAAGACCTTCGACATCGATAAGAATCCTCATAAGTTCAGGAATGGCCAAAGAGGGATGAGTATCGTTTAGTTGGATGGCAACTTTTTCAGGAAACAGATCAAAGTCTGTTCTATGTTGTTCCTTCGAGCCAAATTTGCTCGCTTTATATCTATGATTAATGACATTCTAAGAAATTACTTTTTACGAAATATGCTATTTACATGTTATAGCAGACAAATAATATTATCAATGAATAAAGGTTTACAAATATTTTCGTAATCTATTATGAAGTACTTAATTCGGTATTTAATGAGTGCATGCATAAACATAAAAAAAAAAAACAAAAAACAGGGTACAAAATCCGCGTATTACGCGATAAAGTAAGAATATTTAGATACACTGCACGAATGCCTATGGTGATAAAGAACAACTGAAAACAAATGATAATTACATGTCGCATAAAAATAAACAGATAATACATATGAAAGTAAACAGAATCAATAATGAAATATACTGTTCTGTTGCAAGAGCAAATGGACAAATGAACCGTCGGTTGAATGGGAATATCTAATAACCTGCGTATTATGTCTTGAAGAGTTGCAGCTACCATAAAGTATTCTTGTTTCAATCGCAACTCTTTTCCCTCAAAGAAGTTGTCATTAGGATATAACACTCGGGTAATGTTCTCTGCCAGATTACGGTCAATTACAGCTTGAATGTAGTCACCATTATTGACTGAAAGCAATTTTAATTTTTTAATAAAACTCTAGTGTTTAAAAATAATAATGAAATTGCTAAATAAACATGGCTTACAAAAGTGGAGATTGAATTCCACTGGTGATTTAGCCGACCACAATCTCAGAGTATTTACAACATTATTTTTATATCCAGGAATTGGGTTATCATAGGGCATTGCGAAAATAACCTGTGTGTTTATCCATTTCTTTCCTTCAGGTGTATCAATTACTTGTCCATAAAAGTTCACAGGAAGCATGAACTCTGGTCTGGCTTTTTCCCATGGATTTCCATACCGAAGCCAATCATCTGGTTCCTCTATTTGTTCTCCATTCTTAATTTTTTGTGCGAATATTCCATACTCGTATCTAATACCATAACCATAGGCTGCTAAGCCAAGGGTAGCCATGCTATCTAAGAAACAGGCTGCAAGTCTTCCCAATCCTCCATTTCCTAGACCAGCATCTTCCTCGAGTTCTTCAAGTTCTTCAATGTCCAAACCCATCTGTAATGTAAGAGCAAAATAAATATTATTAGTTAAGACATATTACTTATTTAGTGATTCTGCTTGAAACTGACCTGATACATTGCTTCGTCACAGGCACCTTGAATACCCAAGTTGATCATAGTATTTTGAAGGGTTCTTCCCATATAGTATTCCAAGGAAAGATAGTATACCCTCTAAAACAGAAGACAAAATTTGAGAAACACTGATGTATCTCGAAAAAAAAGATAGTCAATACTATCTACCTTATTAAATGAGTAATACAAAAAGTTGGTCATGGTATTTTTAGGAATTATACTTATGTAATATACCACGGATAGACGGTAAACATTCGGAAATATCGTGCACTGATAGCGACTATAAAGAAGATAATGACCTATGATTCAGTAAAATAAAAGTTATTGGCCTTGTAATGTAACAGCCTCCATAAACTAAGTCTTGTTATGTCATCAGTACTTCTGTTACGAAATCAATTAACATAAATCTCGTCTTGTATGTCTTTAGTGGTCTACGAATGAAAGTAAATGGCATCTTCGTCTTAAAACTGGGTCAGACGAAAGTTAAAATCGAAACATGTATTTTTGATTTTTCCTCGACTCGTAACCGTTTATTTATCGATCACATGAATGATTTTAGAATGTACTCGATATCGGTTAAGTCTAAATAAAAAACTTCTGTAAAAAATCATGATTTCCAAGGTACTTGGTGATAATTTGTGGAATGTTCGAAGCTTCGGGGAGCCCCTAAAACATTTGCGAAAAATATAGGACTCGGTTCAAAAATTGGATCGAAGGGAGAGCGTGTGAAACGTTACTTGTCAGCTTTTAATAGTTCCATCACGTGATTCATGTTGTTGAAGTAATTTCCGTAATTAAACATCACGAATGTCTCGCAGACCTTCAATCGCTCGTTATGGACATGTATAATTTGTTTAGTAATGTAACTGAATTCATTTTTTCGTATAACAGTAAAGGCTAATTTTACAGTTTGAATATCCATCCTTTTGCTTCTTTCTACTTTATCTGTTTATGTAGTAAATAATACTTACGAATAATAATAATAATAATACTTTATTCCAGTTTGCCTGTGCATAACTGTACATATAAATATCATTTTCCCTTCATTTTTTCCGTGCATAACCTAATTCATCATTTTGTTCTTTTATTTTTTGATGACCAATTTTAACCTTTAACTTTTCTTTACGTTTGTCATGAAAAAAGTAGCATGGAATGTCTTTTCTGAATTTCCTATTATTATCTTTCTCTCTTTCCTCCTTGGCCATTTTCCAAATCTATAACCGAGCCAAATCTCATCATCTCTACCAAATCTCTCTTTCGCTATCTAATCGTGCTTTCATTCTCTCTACTTACAATCCAAATCCAAATTAAATAAACAATGATTCGTGGAACATGAGAATTACTTAGAAATGATTACTGAATTATTGCAAAATAGTTGAAATACACAATGAGTTATATTTAGAAGGTTATCGTTGCTAGAGCTAGATGATCGTTGCAAAATATACATATAACAAGTACAACGACCTCGGGAAAATTGATAAACAATTATTAATAATTGATCGATACAATTGGATTGGTTTCAAAAATCAAACGCTTTTATCGTCGACGTGACATTGACTGTAGGAAGAGAATGGAAACAGTTTGGCTCGAAACCTTAGAGCGAGGCGATACTAAGGCCAAACCAAAATAGACGCTGCAACTGCGTTTCGAAGGTTCATTACGATATACATATAATGTTTATCGTATAAATAGTATTGCACATGTATTTGTACCAATAAGTCGTGACCGTTGCGAAAATTTTCCTTGAACTAGAAATTCGATTTGACATCCTGTTATTTATTTTTCGCGAATCACGTTGTTCTAAACAAGTAAACATTTTACGATTCGTTCGTGCGTGTGTCTTAATTTTATGAATGTGTATGTTAGACATATGTAGCTGGTACGGAACGCGACGATTGTTGTTTATTGATTGAAATATTAGATCAATTATAATTAGATTGGCTGAAAAAGTCATTGGCCGGCAACGCATGTATTGCAGACAGCGAAACACGCAAACGAGAAATCAGAATCTTTAGAAATTGACGTTTATTATACGTTGATTTTTTATCGTATACAAATAAGAAATACTTAAGGCTGTATCGATTACCATGGCTTCAGAAATAGAAACGTAATAAATATATTATGTACGAAAATTCCAAGTGTACTAAATCAAAATTATTTATCCAATTTCGTCCTGTGTATGTAAAGCACGAATGTGCGAAATTTTTATTTGATTATGCATAATTACATCATATATCGATACGAGGAGTGACACTGACACATATCGGTTGTATTATGTTACATTGAGATCCAGTTAATGAAAAAATCGACTTGAAAGACCTTTCACGAGTTGTCCTGTCGAGGGGAATTCTTCCACGTCTTTGATCGGAAGATTAAAGTGCGACAGCAGATTAATGTTCGATTATGAATCAATTTTTCTAAAAAAATCGATCCTCTTCAGACGATTTTCTATTTTTTTTTTCAGTTCTTGTATATCCGATTCTGACATGGATCAATTCGTATCAGTGAAAAATCGATCTTCGATTCGCCCAGCCTCCCGTAAAGCATGGCTTTTGTTTTTCTTTTGTTTTACCCGAATTTCACGTGGAATACTTTCTTCTTTTCGCAATAAAAGTTAGCAGTTGTCTCATTGGACATTCGTAAAATATTATTGGAAAGTAACATGAGATTATTTATTCATTGTTGCCAGAAAGTGTCTGCCAATTGTAGGAATTCAATGAAAGTAGCGGTAAGAATAAAAAAGTGGGCGTCTCTCGTTCTCTCGTAAAGTTTCTTCCCTTAGCTAAGTCGATTCTTCCATTTGTCAGACTTAAGAATGAATGCGGAAAAATACAGATTAATAGGAAACGTTGGATAATTACGGAAATACTTACCAGCAGACGTTAAGTAGGATATTCTGTATCCATATTTATTCGGAATATTTATTTGTGAAACGTTACATACTTGCGACATACCTTAGGGTCTTTCTCATAATAATATTGCTGAGTGCGTATCCATCTTGACACTAAGTTGTCCTTGACGCTGTGGGCCAACGCAAAGAAGTAATCTCTGCTTGTAGCCACATTACGATCTTTTACAAGTGTGTAATGCAGATGTCTGTTGAATGTTTTCTTAAAATTCCCGACGTTCTCAACGTCAACAATTCCACGCACAGAGATTTGCTTTCTCTTCTCGTGATCAACTTCTGAGGCCGACATCTCTATTTCTTTCACTTTTGCTTAAGATTCGATGTTGTCGATACTCGCGATGTTTATGCTTGACACTTCAAATTAGATTCGACTAGTTTTTCATTAACGCAAATTGTTTCTTTCTACAAAATTTAGTATTGAATCGAGCGTTATACACAGATTCCGAACCCGATCTTGGCGCGTCCTTTCACGGGTAGCAATCGTTTACAAGCGAGATGCGATCCTTCTGTTATCTTTAGGCACAAAACCGACCGGTATTCACGACGCATTCGTGGAAGCCGGCGTTCGATAGTTGTTTACGTGCACGCTTCTCAGAAGTGAATAACACGCGTATCTCTGGCTGGCAGCTTTGGGGCGGTCACCTTGTAACAAGGTCGCGCAAGCGTATCGAGTAATTCACCCGTCACGTGATCTCAGATTGCAATACCGATTGTTGCGTGGAATATTAAATGTAATTTCGAAACACCTCGCGCCATCTATAGTCTAACTCTCGACACGTAGAATTCTATAAGAAAAAAACACTTATCGACCGTTTACTGTTTACTATTTACTATTACAGCAATCTCAAAAGCGTTTGTTACCTTATTACTTTATCCAAACTATGCAGTCACTGTAAACGACGCATATACATAGTTTGAATTATATTGAGAAATTGAATAAAGAAAAAGAAAAGTAGGCCACAGATTAAAATTCTGTCAGTGATGAAAAATTCGTCACGATTTGTTCGGTGTGAATAAATCATAGGAGCCGGACAAAGAGAAACCCTCTAGTTCGGTGTCTTATTTAATATAATTTATTTATAAATTAATCGTGCGGATGCAGATGCAATAATGAAAACGTCAATAAGCGATACGCGTGATACAAGTCATATTCCGAGACTTCTCCTTCGGTCTCTCTCTAGCCATTTTGCATGCCATTTATTCCTACCACTGTCGTCTCTTTTCGGACGCCATATTTTTTTAAGTAAAGAACGACGATGGGATCCGATAAAATTTCATTCAGATTCTATTAAACCGTGTCATCGTAAACAAGTGGCGAATACACGTTTATGCCAATCAAAGAAATTTTAAAGAATTCAATTTTTGAAATATATTATACGTTGTACGCTACAGAGTACTTTGAATTACGTATTATAAGAATACTTCAAATTTGTATTCGAATTGAATACATATTCTACGATGAAACACGATTTAAGAAATTCGGAACGGAATATCAGTACCAACATCGATTTACTTGGAACGATATTATTGTAATAAAAACTTGTAATTCAGCCAACAACTTTCCATCGTAATGTTTAACCATATAGTTACATTTAGTAATGTGATAGCGATAATTGCATTAGTCGAAGAAAAAATCTTCGAAAACGCCGAAGAAAAAACAAACGGCGCCATTTTTATTCACACACATACAGAGCTTACACACTTTTTCTCAGTCATTCTCTTTGAAAAAATGTTAATGATCGATGATCAAGGGATCGATTGATATGCAGGCCCACTAAAGTAGTCAAAATACTCAATTTTCAAAAAATTTTGTCATTCTTTGATCGAGATTGTAATGCTCTTGTAATATTAATATAGAACAAATTCACAACCAATGAAACTATTCGATAAAGCACAACTACAGTGATAAAACGGTCGTGGTGTCAACAAAGAATACTTTCAACTGATAATAAACACAATAGTGTATTTAATAAAAACAAGACAAAAATTTAGGAACAAATATTTTCGCGGATGTTTATTTTTTTAATGAGATTTAAATTTCTTCAAAACAACAACTTGTACTCTTTCCATCAATCAACGAGATAGAATTTAACTTCATAACAGAATAAATTGTTCTATAAACGGTACTATATAAAACTATAAAAAAAAATTCAAATTTTAGGCTCACTCTCTTTTTCTCTGTCACTCCTCTTCTTTTTCATTCTCATATACATACTCTTTCCATTCGAAACAGAATTTTAATTTTTAAGGCAATCAATTTGCGTAAAACAAAATTTATCTTAATTACCATAATTGATTATTAGGGTTAACTGTTGACCTCTTTACTCGTCTTTATGAAACATTTAACATTACAAAAAGGGGCGAGAGGTTTTTGTTTGAACAATTGATAAAACTTACGTAACATATATTTTTCAATAAGTCTTATTTCTTAATAATTTATGTTTTTCTCAGTAGGAAACATTCTTTACATTAGGTAAACAAAAATAATATTATATATCTTAAACTGTGACAACACGTTTTATAAAAGTTTTGGAAAGATGATACTAAACGCAATTGAAATAGTGAAAATACTTGAGAAGCTACAAAAAGATAAATAACATTAACTCGTCATTTAGGTAAACCTATGCAAGTGTAGAGAAATTATTTGTTTCAGATTTTCTCGTTAACAAATAAAAATTTATTTAGTAGATTTTTTATGATCTTTTTCCTTATACGGATCCGTGTTTTAGTTTAATCATAGTTTAAAAGTACAAACAAATAACAAAAAATAGTATGCATATTTATATACATCTGAAGAAGATGAAAATGTATTTAATAACAAAAACTCAGGAAACTAACCTAACATGACATGTTAAAGAAAACAACAGAATTTTATAAAAAGATATATCTTCAGTAGAAATAAGGAACGAGAGCCAATTTAGACTCTGTAATTCGCTAAGTTTCTTGTTATTGTACAAATATTACCCAGTACTTCGTAACTCCATTTAAAAATATTATAACATAAAGAGACGAAGTCTATGATTATTTTAGATCAGTTTCCCCTAACAAAATTAGATTTTCAAAAGCAAAAAAAATTTGATTAAAAATAAAAATGACTAGCCACTCCTTTTCGAGCTATCTGCATTATTATTTCCTTCATAACAATTGAAACGTGACAGCATAACAATATCTTATTACTTTTTAAATAATTTTTCTTTATCCAGAAAATTTTGTAGAATACAATTTAAAAATGCATTCTCGAAGAATCGAAAATTGAAAATGATCGAAAACTATAAATTAAAAAGTAAATTTGTTGAAGACTAAAAAGAGAAGCAGCTCTCGTCATTTTTCTACCAGGGAATACTTGATTGATATATTCCTATCATAAAATGAATAAATTTTTTGAAAATGAATGACTACTGATTTTAATGGGGCCGCATATCCTAACCTCTGAGGATGAAGAATCAGTTCGGACTGGTGTAGGAGAGTGCGAGGAAAAAAACAAAGAAGGGAAGAAAAACCGGGAAATCCCCTAAGAGACACACACGCATTGCACCGTTCATGGGTTTTGTATAGAGTACACCAAAAGACTCCATCACCTCTCGTGTCGCAACGAATTAACGTAATCGCTAAATGTTACTTCTTTCCGTTTATTTCCATCAATAGGGACACTGTGCAGGTCCGGAAAAGGAAAATTTGCGTTACGACATCATCGGTCAACAAAGTCCATCTGCCATAGTCTAAGTATTAAGAAAAGACTCTTCCCCTACACACACTTTGACGATCCTTTCGTTGTCCTTCTGGGCTATTGAAATTGTTTTTAACTTGGCTTTTAGTCGTTTCTTCTGTTTATCGTTTTAGCAATAATTTCTATTCGGTGATTTTTCCGCCTTTTCTCTCTTTATATACGTTTTCTTCAGTGCTTGTATTGCAGCTAGTTATATAATTCGTTCATATGCGACAAGTCCAAAAATTAAAAAAAAAAAATTGTTACTTCATATTCATTTAACCCTTAATGCTCTAAGAACTTTTTTTTTTATATCATTCTCATTCATTGGTACGCTATCCTTGCGTTCAACATTTTATCTTTCATTCGTATTTTACTTTTTTCCTCAATTGTTTCTTTTTCAGCATCATCTCATTAACTTTCTCCCTCGTCATTTCTGCGTGGATCCTCAGTTACCCGACAAGTTCGCTCAAGTTCTTTGCCCCCGCGTGGTGGTGTATTTTCGAATTTATTCTTCCTTCGCTGCCTCCTTTTTACCAAGAGGTATCGCAGCTTTCACCCTGAAACAATAATAGAACAAAGTGTGTATTTTTTGTATTGGTACATCCAGTGACAAAGTGCAGACTCGGTTATATATCAATGTACGAAGTTTGCAAGCGAACACTGCTCTGCTCGTGCAGAATCAATTTAAGTTATTATTTTAATAGGCTACGCTGTAATGGGCCTCCTATTTGACACGATACTGCATCAGGGGGAGCAAAAGTTGCACTCGTTCGTCCTCCGTTAATATTTCATGGAAGAGATTATCGACCAAGGCATGTGTTACTTGGAAACTTTCGCAAGTTACTCTTATAATTTCCGAGATATGTATACTTACTTTGTGGTGAGCTCATTGATCTTGCCATGCACCAGGGCGAGGTTCTGATCAATTTGTGCCTTGTTTGTCTCATAAATTTTCGGTAGTGTGAAAAGAGCAACTACCCCTGCAACAAAAATCAATCACACAAAATTGTGTACAAAATTTCGGCACATTTCTATAGATTATTATTAGAGGTGAATGAACATCTGTTCTAGATAGTTTGAGTGCTTTGACGTTGCCTAATGAGAACAATGACCTCCTTACATATTTTGATGACTGCGCAGCCACGTTAAATCGTGAATTTAGATGTTTGACTGTGAATTCATCGTCAAAACGTCAGACCTATTAATAGGTTTGTAGACCAAACTAATTCGTGTTAGTCGAGCACGAGCAAACATTAAATATCTTGATGTAATATTTGACGAAAGATTAATTACTCTACGTTACATTATTTACCGATTATTATGAGAGTCATGCCATTGAACCAAGATCCCACATAAGTGAGACACCAGAGTAAGACGCCGAACTTCAAGGAATCAACGAAGTCTTCTACAAGGAAGAGCCTACGAAGTTCGCTGACCGCTGCATTTGCATGTGCAACGGCCACGTCCGCAACTTCATGCACCTTTTCTGCAGGCACTGTCAAGTCCAGCTCCAAAATGTCCCTGAAATTCAGACCAAGTCCTCGTTATGTATCGTTGTCTACATTGTTTCCTAAAATCTAAATCAAACTTGGGTATTTGAAATCTATAACAGTACAGATACCTAGGTCAGATGTCTGAGAATCTTAGGACTTAATTAAAGAAAAACGTTTACTTGAAGGGATGGCCATCGGAGGTCTTCTGGACTGCTTGAAGAACCGTCTTGTAGATCCTGAACGCGATTGTGCCGGTGAGAACGAGAAGCGACAAATACGCAAGGACGCTAATCAGGCTGAAGTAGGCCAGCGAGAGGAGCACACCCAGTATGCACCCAAAAGCAGCGCCTGATTTCTTTGGGTCGCGCCAGTAGATTAAGGCTGCCACTACAAACAGAAGAAAATCGTAAATTAGGAGTTGTTCAGGTGTAAAACAGGTGCTAATTTTATGTTTTACATTTCAATTTTACAGGACATATGCAGGATGGTCCTTAAAACAGTCTCTCCGAACTAGTTTCTCTTACAACTTTCAACTTTAAAGTCTGCACAATTTGGTAAATGTTGAGACAAGTTCAGCGACAATTAATTAAACGAAGGATCTCTATTTCAATTTTGCTCATTAGTATCATACAGAAATGTTTTCATCCTTTTCACAGAAACACATGGTAAGCACAGTTTCACGTTACGAATGCCTACAGAGAAACCAGAAATTCTTTCCTCGGGTATCTCTTACAAGAACCACTATAATTATGTGTGAACCCCTTTACAATAATTCCTTTATTCAAATTTATTCCCAGAAGAGAGGTCTTAGCCACAAAGGTCATTAAGATCTAGACTGGATAAGTACCAACGCGTGCAATTACATAAGTCTGGCTTCGCTCCGAGTATTGCGACCACGTGGTCGAACCATATGTTACCTAGATCAATTGGAAACGATGTTTTTCACTCGAAACAAAAGAGAAACAAGCGCAAACTCACCGGGACCCCTTTCGGGAAGTTCCTCGACGTGGGCCTTCGCATTACTCTTTCGTACCATTCTCGTAAAATGAAGTCTATCTAATCACCGTGAGAACGTTTCAACGTGAAGAAAGTTAAGAGGACACTGCCACCTCCTTCGAGGGTACGTTTGCACATGGAACTGCCTCGTGATATTACAGAGAGTCATACGTGGACAGGAGAGCAAGCAAAGTGGGAGAAGGAAGGAGGAACAGAGCCATGTAACTGAAATTGAAAAAGAGAAGGAAGGAAGGAGAACCATCGGAGCAACCAGAAAGATAAAGGACAGGTAAAACTAACGGAAGGAAAGAGGGGAGGAGCCCACGATGCAGCCGATGTAATAGATCAAATATATGGAATGACATGGCCTAGTAATTTTGCAGTAACTGTCTCCGTGGAAGCCTAGTTTCGAACCAGAGAACACGTGTAATCTATCTCGAGGATGGGCAAAACGTGTATAGTAACAGAGAAGGAATGAAGCCATCGTATAGCAACTGACGACAATTACGTTTTCAGTTCTTTATTGGAGAAATATTTCATTGTACAGGCTTTAATTTTTATTTAAATATTAGGTACGGAAATTAATGTTTGGCCCTTGTTACAAATAATTAAATATAAAGATACAGGATTAATTTCTACTTTTTCTAACTGAAAACCTAACTTTTGTTAAACACAATCTGAGCAAACCAAGGCATCCCACTTCAGATAAAGATATTCAATTTCCCCTGCTTCTATTTGTACAGCGCTATGAGATGACTCGAGTAAAGAAGTAATACTTTATCTCTACGTGATTAATACCACATAATACGATAAGAAATATAGTGCAATCATTTCCTGAACTTGAGAAACGCCTCGATAATTGAAGCATTGGGAAACGAAAATGGGAATGAGCGACTCTTTTAGCTCCAGTGGTATACATCGTCGAGGAAATCGGTAAGAAAGTAGCCAGCATCAAGGCTTCCCGGACGTCGAGAAAGGCCTGGGTCAATTACCTTTTAGAAACCCCACGGTATGTTAACCTTCCCGATCTCGCGTGGTTTTCCATTATATAAAGACTTGCCGCGGTTTACGAGACCGATACCGATGCAGTGAACGTGTACAAAATCGTCAAATTCATTTCGATACCAGGTTCCGTTGTTAAACAATGTTTTCTTTCAACTGTTCATTGCTGACGCACCGTAGACTGCAATTGCGGTGCAATTACCTTGCGAAGTTAGCGTTTTTCAAGTTGCTGAAAAGCCTCGATTAGATACAGTAATTTTAATAAGACTTTTCAATTATTTCGAGCAACATGATAATTAAGAGGCGCAGAGGTAATTGAAAATTTGACGGGCAGGTGTGTAACCAAGATATTCCACGGTAATTAAGTATCAGTGGAGTGGTGATTAATGGTGGCGGTTCATGTAACAGCCTTCAAGGGTTCCTAATAATAGAGAGCTAGTGGATCCTCGAATTCTACATTACTGTGGGCTTTGTCTCTAATCCAAAAAAGATGGTCTATTAAACGGTTTCCAAGACCTTCACCGACATCTCGCGGTACCGTACTCGCGTAATTCTGCCAAACGAATTTATGTCATCTGTTGCAATTCCTGATCGAACAGATGCTCAACGACCAAGAGATTTTTAGAAAATTCAAACGCGTTCGATCTAGCTCGCGAATAATGCATGATTAAGCAAAGAATCGAGCATCGTTTTCGCGTAGCTCAGCATTCGGAAAAGAATGTCGACCAATTTTTAATGAACCCACGTCCTCGACATTCTCCAAGCTTGATAGCGCCTAGCAACGATTTCAACGTTGCTTCGTCTGCGAAATTTGCTACATTCGACGCGGGAAAAAAATATAGAAACATGGCGACACTGGGAGATCATTTCTATTAAGGCAACGTTATTTAGAAGTTCGCTACGAAGAATTTATAATTGATGAACGCCTCGACTGTGCGATACAATGCACTAGGCAAACATGAGTCACCTTCGGTACGCATAAAACGAGCGGGTCGATCTAGATCGAATCTTATTGCGTGAACGTCTTTTGCGAGCACTTATTGTTAGTCGAACCTCACGGTTCTGTTGTCTTCGTAAAATGACACAGGTTTGGTAAAATGCATACTTTGACCGTGTTTAATAATAATAAAAAGAAAAAAAGATATTGTATTTATATTTGATGCGTATAATGATATTTCATCAAATAAGTTGTAACGCTGTTCAGAGAACTTGATGGATAACCTGATCGAATAATTGAATCTATCGATAAAACATTCTATACTCGAAAGATTATAATCTAAATGCTACTTGCGCTGTGGAAGTTGACTACAGTCGGTAACAATATCATTTATTACACGTATGTCTCCATATCCCTCGATACCTTAAATTTCAATAGTATGGAAATTAATCTGTAAGTTTTCGTTTCTATTAATTTAGGACAAGTTAACGAGTTAGGACGAGTTCTCTCTCTCTCTCTCTCTCTCTAAAACATTTAAAAATGTTCTATTGAGAATCGCTGAAAGAGGACAGTGTTCGCAGAAGACACGGTTGATAAGTCTCACGTGTCAGAATAAAAAGGAACGGAGGGAAATGCTCGGGGCGCGGTTTGTTGGTGGAAAATCAATAACTCGTCTCTGGTAGTGCGACGCCCGGCGTCGCAGTGTCGGCTGTTGCCTCGACGTCCCTTCCCTTTACTGTTCCCAGAAATACACCTGCCAATGATTTCACCCCTGGACGAATCCACCCTCGATTACACGCCCCACTGTCGCGGGAAATAAGACACGTGGAGTCCAAGACTAAATGGACGCTTGTTCGTTGTCATCATTATTTAATGCTAAGATTACAGCGTTTGGAAATTGCTGATTCGTTTCGGGCAATATTTTTCACGCAAGGATCTATGCGAAAGTTGGGAAAAATATACTCGAGTGCTATAAGAACGTTTGTGAAGGAATTATTTCTATCAGTTTGAGAAAGGAACGAAGAAAAGTTTTCACTATCAGCAATTCGGTCATTTTAAGACCCGTTCGAGTGTTGGATGTGAAAATCTGGCACAAGGCCTTCCGACTAAATGCGTCCAACAATTAGCAAAATATTTCTAAAATTTCTTCAATGTCGCCAGTGGTATTAATTCGATCGCGTCTGCATCCTGCCTGACCTGACGCGAATGGCAATTCTTCCCAGATTCTAGTCTCTTCTAACAATACTGTTTAGAGTTTCGACTCGAACAGGTCATATAAACAAACATGGTCTAATCGGTGTTACTCGATGAAGGAAGCATTGTACAGGGTCTACATACATCTGTCTAAATCCTCGATTGAAACTAGGAGTTCAATAGTCATAGAAAAACGATTGATAGAAAGTGTAAACGGTTTCTGAATTTTTCTTTCGAAATTCAGGATGATTCAAACCGCAAATGTGCTTCGTAAACCTAACGTTAACATGGATACATCGTTTCCACGAGTGGAGTCAATAAAGAAAGTGTGTTTCACCACAGCCTCCAATTTCGAGTCGCGTGATAACAATAGGATCACTATGACGAGAACACGATTTATAAGAATAAAGACACTTGCCAAGAGTCATTCCATCTAGCTACTAGCCATATATCTCGGTCGACGACACGGTGCAACGTCACCTCGATTCAACCTTCTAAATCTATCTTGTATCCAATCTGTCGCGCCCACGGGACCCGGTTCGAGCTCAGCGCTAAAATCATTAACTTTTTCGAAAAAAACCCCACCAGATCTGTGACGTAACGCGTCTGCGCGGATCGCCAGCTTCTGGCAGCCTGTCAACGGCCGCCAGTGTCTCTACCTGGGCTTCCCTTGATTAACCCTTGCACTATTCCCCGTACTCACGTTCCTCCCTCGTGATGGCCATGTTTTCTGCTTCCGGTTTCTTCCTCCCCGAGGGTAAAGGAGGGAGGATCGAAGGGACCGAGGAAACGCGCGACCGTGGCTACGATCGAACGGAGACGCGACACTGTTCGTGTACGGAACGGACTGCGGCGATGACCACTCGGGGAAAAGCGAGAGTTCTCTTTGAGATTTCTGGCAGAGCATCAACGGCTCGAACCGGCTGGGTGCTATATTTAAACCACAAGGGCCGCCAATCGTCTCCGGCTTTTTTGGATTCTGCCACGACGAATTTTCGACTGTTCAAACAAACGGGACTCGAGGGGAATACCTTCGACGAAGAGGATCCTGGGCCCTACAGGAAAATGTACCTGTCCGATAACGGGATAAGGCTAAGTTCGTCCAAGGTCCTAAACAACAAACGTATCTAGCGAGAGTATAGATTTCCGAATTCTGATGAATTAACAAAAGTAAGATACGGGAATTGTTGTTAGATTTGAACAAACCGAGCGTTACAAGTCTACTCTATAAGCAGACCTTTAACACATTATTGATAGTTTATTTCCAGACCCCACACCAGACAACGGACTGAGGTGGCATCGATGAAATATCGCGACCTTTTATTCTTTGCACCTCACCTGGTCAAGGGAACTGAGGTGTTATTGGTTGAATATTGCAACCTTTACCACCTAACGCAAACTACATTAAAAACGGAGTCGATTAATTATCACGACGTTCGTTCCCGATATTTCATTCTGATATGGAATCTAAAATAAATTTGGATTTGACTCGACTCGGTTGAGAATTTGTCGAATTATTAGTGCCTCGTTACGTCATTCTAACGATAAGACAGCGCTATAACGAAACAAACGTTCCTTCTCTTGTGTCGCTGACAATCGAGACACCGGACAGTAACACGAGTTATCCAACGCGAAACATTCGTCGCGAACAGGGTAATACAAATAACCGTGTCCCGCCTCTACCCACGTCATTCAGCTTTCAACCGACCAGGTATAGCAAAAATACTTTTTCTGAATGGGCCAACATCTCCCGCTCTGTGATATCTGCATTCGAATAAGAATCCACACGCGTCAGAGTTCAAAAATCTGTAGGCAGAGAAACACGATATTTCGAGTCGTTAAAATGGAGATGGTGAACCTTTGTCTGTTACAAAATTAAAAAAAAAAAAAAGAAAAAGATTATCGATCGAATGTTGAGTACAATTCAATTCGTATGGTGTTCCTAATGGTTGCTACATGTATACAAACAGAGAAGAGGTCAAAGCATATTGATATACGCGCGCTATCAGTACCTCCTGTACAGAGGTATGTGTATTTATTCTGCACATATGTATTTATTTAGGATAAAATAGCTTTAGTTTGCAATCCCTGCCAACAACTTTCATCTTCATCGAAGTTACTTTGTTACTTCATTGTGCTCGGTATTATCGTTATCATTGTACTCTGTTGGACTCTATATTAACGTTCCCTCTTATCGAGGAACACGGAACTACTTTGCGTGTTAAATGCAAAATATCATCTACCCACGCCCGCAACTTTATCCGCTGTCGTCAAGGAAGTTAACTGAACGGCGGCAGTCGCACGGGGAGTTACGATTCGAGAAACGGTTTCGACGTCCGCAGACGGGGTGTTATGCAATGATTGAGTTGCGACTGGCGCTGCGAAGGATCGAATGACCAACGCCACAGAGTATACTCTTACCTGACCAGAAACTCGCCAGTTTTGCAGCTCTCCGATTTTTAGTGCGTT
>NC_071978.1:475265-484692 GCF_026283585.1 Hylaeus volcanicus
TTAACAAGGTCGAGTTGAAACGTTCCACTGATACCAAACAAGGGGGGGCAAAAAAATGACAAGCAGGTCGTTGAACTCGACACAATAAATCTCGACTCGTGTCTAATTCGAGAACAATCGGCCAGCATTGCCCTGAACGCACTTTCCCTGCACAACAGACTCGCTTCTAATTGTGTCCTCGGTGTTCACCGCAGAGCACTTGACCCACACGGTGAGATCGCACCTATTGTGGTCGCAGAAAAATCGATCACGCTCGCGATCGAGTGAACAAAGGGACTAGGTTCTAAACAGGGAACGTGCGCGTTTCGATGATTCTGCACTTGAAATACATCTGCGATACTAAATATATCTACTCGATGCTCGCGGCAACCTGACGTGTTCTGTGCTGATCAAATACCAACACTTTCACTTATTTAGATTTTCTCTCAACGTTTTCGAGGTAATGAAACCAAGTATTCTCTCATTTTTGCTACTGTTGACAACATTTCCTATTTCAAACTACTATTTATTAGGTGTGGAAATTAATTCTATTCCTTTATGCAAAACTCGAGAAACACCGTTTCGATAGCGCTGGATTATTAATAATGTCGTTTATGTAAAATAATAACGACACGAATGGAAGTCGACGAAAATCGAGAACTGAATCAGGCGTTAATCTCCTGCGAGTGTAAAAAACACATTGGACTACAAAGAGATCGGAACGAGGGGCGCGTATTTGTCAATGAGCTTACAATTAGTAAAAGCCCCTCCATTGTTCGCGCAAGTGGTTTTTGCATATGTGTGCTCGTTGAATGACTACCGAGTCTCGTACCCTGAATGATGCCACGAAAATCGTGTACGATCATTGTTCGTGAAACTGCATTTCTAGGAAATGCCTGTCACACTCATTGTCACGCTAAGCTAAATTATGGCATCTGACGATAGCAATGTTAGTGAGCGCTTGTATCTTTTTGTCGCATCAATGCTTCTTATTCTGAAAGCTCGTAGATTAATATATCGAGAGTTTTAGTTTGAGAAACACTGTTGTATAATCAGTAGTTACAGGATGTTACAAGTACCGTTTCGTAACCTCAAGTAGGTCTTAACATTTTTATACGATTATTAGTAATCAATTTTATTTAATCGTACTTTTTTTTTTAGTAAAGCATTTAGCGATAGCGTCACCAAGTCAATTTATGCCGCAGAGTGGCAAAACACACGACGTCAAGATGACGGGTACGTATTTAATAATAGACCGTGTAATCTTTCGCGAGAGTCCTTCGGTTCAAAGGTATTTCACAAATCAAACGAGACTTTGGTATCATAACAACTGTGTACTTACACTGTGAATCACTCTTCCAGATGTCTTGTTTACTGTTTTTGCTATCTGACCGCAAGTCTCCCCACCGAACGTCACGGTTTGTCGAACTTGTCTCAACGCGGCACTAAAGTAAGCTTGCACGAGCTGTGTTTTCGAAATTTTACTCGTCTAAGGGTATACATGTCCGCTCAATCTTGTCTTTTTAAATACGAAACGAGTGAAAACGAAGAACAGGGCATGGGGATTAGAAGTCAGGACGTATGTATAACTTTATATAACCTGTATATCAATTTTGACGTGCAAAATATGCTGTCTCTACTGTACTATTGTGATCATAACTAACGATAATTTTGACATGTAAAACCAAACGTACACGCATGTGCCAATATCAAGAGGTTAAAATCATCCAGCTTTTGTTGGGAAATGGTTGTCTATCTAATCTGTAAAAAATATTTCGCCAAATCCAAGTTGGGTCATCCTATATGTATATGATAAGTTAAGTATATAAATCATTCTTTTGCTTTTTTTTCTTATCTTATTTTAGACGAATACTGTGCAGATAACTTTGAAAAATAAATGCTACTGGAATAAATTGCAAGCATATAACTATGAGACTGAACACATAAATAAGCAGACGGACATCGACATCGAGGCTGGTCTCTTACCTTTTGGATTCAGTCTTTCGGGATTAAACCATGCGTCTGTAAACAACAGAATCGAATTATGTTAGTTCTCATCGTTTTTCTTTAACGTTTACTTCTACTCTACGATGATCCAAACATTAATGAATGACGAAACAAAAAATGATTCGCATTCTGGACATTGAATGGTGATCGTCTGTTGCGAAGAATAACAAAAAATGACGATACGATACGGCGTGACCATAACGAAGGAATCGATGAGAAATGTATTACGATGCTACTGTAAATACTATTACCGTTCTACCAGATAATAGATGTATAGTGCCATTATAGTAGTGGTGCACGTTGCCGTGTCAATTAGCATGAGACATCAATGGTTACGCTCGTAAAATCTTTTCATTTCGACACCACGTCCAAAGGTCTCAAGAAGAAATTGTTTCGTTTGAAAGAGTAAATTTTATAATTGGCACGTCACTGCTCTCAAGGCCATAGTTTCCGAAATTTGAAAATCTCCGCTTCGACAACATTTCAATGGCGTTGTAATTAAGATAAAAACGAATTCCTGTAACACAACGTTCAAATAGCCTTAAGAAGTTTTGTGTCTGGATACGAATGGGAAACGTAACCGATAAGACACAAGGTATTCTACTTAGGATCATTTGAAGGTCATGTTGTTTTAGACGGTTAAATTCGCGTTTCTGCAACGCCGTAAATAACAAAAAATACCATTGAAAGAACCACCGAGAATTTCCAACTCTAAAAATATGACCTTCCTCGTAATATTTATCCCTCGAGACTAAACAATTTGTTCGCGAGATATTTTCGTAGCTTGTCGAGAAAAATGAACATCTTTGGACCAACGATATTATCACGTGCATGTGGCTCTAACGAGTTCTGTTTTCCAAACGTAACGGAACAGTAAGCAAGATCTAGATCACTACCTATCTAATACAACCGCATGAACCACAAAAAAATACTGGAAACCACGCAACGCTACTTAACCCAGACTTGCTCAGAAAAAGAGTGTTGCAGTTTATTCAGTCTCTAATTAGTTACAAGTTCGCGTACGAATGAAACTCCCATCGCTCTTAATTCATTAGCTTACTCGTATACGAGTGTAAATTACTCTACTGTTACTTTAACGTAGCAATTCCGAATCAACGTGCCATGAAGACGGTTATAACCATTATGCTGCCATTGTTTGGTAACAGAACCGTAGAAATTTTATCTAACAGAAACATCTTCGATAGTTGGAACAAAACAAACTGAAACTTAAGTTAACAGGAACCTTGTGTTGGGACTTATTTTCGGAATGGAAAACAACGTAATATTTGTAATATGGACAAGAAACCGTTATAAGATGAGAAAACAAAATTATTGGAGGAGATAAGAATAATTTAAGAGCGTAAACCGACGAAACATTTGAAATAGTAATTTCAGAGAAATAAGCTCACTCTGAAATAGCAGATTCATAAAAATCGATTCGTTACAGTTGATGTAATTAGCACACCGTCAAGTATTACGCAATAGCTGACCTCGACTCCTATCTCTATATATCTTTGTACTTCGGCCAGACAAATCGACTTAAAATCTACACACGTGGTTTGTCTTTATTGATCTCAGTAAATAGTATAATCTACACAGATTTCGTTTCTAATCGAACGATATTCGATACAAAAAATATATTTAACGTTTTTAATGTTTGTGATATTAAGTGAATTAAAGTCGAGCCATCGTCTTGTGTAACTTGTACTCGTGATTTTTGTTAATTAATTATATGAAAATTAAATTTAACAGCGTGACGATGCAAAGTGCGCTCACAGATTCGTAGATAACGTATCTTGCTATTAAAAGATAATATTTTCTGAAATTCATGATGAATTGAATAAATCGAGACTCAAATAGTGTCTCGCTTACTATTCGATCGCCAAAAAAATTTGAAAAACTACATCGATATACTTTGCGTGTACACGTTAGGTAAAATGTCTTATTCTTTATCAAAAATTCCTATCAACAATGCCGAGTATCCAATATATTTATAAAAACCGATACTCGTCGATCAATAACCCACTTACAAATCGCGTTTCTACTGCGCATGTCAGGCAGTCGATGCACCCGGAGCTATGTACATAGATATCTAGTTTCCATTTTTTTTTTTTTTTTTAAATTTTTAAGACAAATAATCTACGGTTACTGGGGTCCACGTGGAAAATAACGAAACTTCTGTGATAAACTAAATCCATAGCAAAGCGGTCGAGCTGTCGTATCATCGCTTTAAACATAAATAAACGGTACGTATGTATTAAAAAGCTGAGGAGATTCAAGGGAAAATTAGTAATTTCAATTGGCTGTTTCGATGAACCAATCAAAATTCTAACCTTGACGTTTTTTATGTACTTTTTTTTTATATAACAATGCATTTAAATTTTAAAATTTTGACGATATAATTGTGCAATCAGCACCTACAAGAAATTCAAGGTTACTTGTACGCGATAAAGTTAATAGACGTGTTACGAACAAACGCAACCAATGATAATTCCACAAGCACTGCAGGAAAAAGCTATGCACGATAACTTTATAAATAAAACAAAAAATACTATCGAAGTTTATGTAGTCTTTGACGTGCAATAAAATTTAAGGATATTAAATAAATATGTGCAAAATCGTATCTTAAAGTAATGTTAAGGTTAGGGTAGAATTCGTCCAAGATTGTGTAATGTTTTCTCACAAAATCCTACATTTATTTCATAAGAAATTAAAGTGACATTAACGCTCCCTACATATGATAGTTGTAGTACTATTAAGATGAATATCAACTAAATCTTTGCGTCAATAGATTTGATCGTAATTGATCGTTTCAACAGAGTTAATTACAAACGACCGTTTAAGCGATCAATTTGATTAAACATTAAACAACTAAAAATAACTGTCTACTTTCCATAAACAATATTTACTGTAAATCGATATTATTTAAATCGACTTTCCCACTTCCCTAACAACGTTTTTTTCCATGCAATACCACACCTAACCGTGGCCGACTTAAGCCTGTGTTCACGTGTGCTATAAAGACGAATCGATGATTCATTCTAATTTATATTCATTGTAAATATATTCCCATCATGTACCACTCAGGCTTAACCGTCCTACCAGACGCGAATTGTATCTCCCTGTATCAACAACATCTACGTGATATATCTAGCCTCGCAACACTCGGTCTTGTCTCGCGTCAAATGAAAATGATAGGAAACGACGATCAAAGAGAAGAAGTCACAATAAGAAATGAACATACATGGATCAAGAATATTCCAGAAGCAAGGATTGCCATTGGCTACACCGGAGCAGGGCTTCTTGCAGACCGCCCCAGCGTCGTCCTTTTCCTGCGTTGAGAAATTCGCAGGGCATACTACCGGCTCTGCTTCCATTTTCACCTAACCTTGCGTCTCGATCGAACCAAGGACGACGAATCTCATTCGAGCACTACCCCAACAGTCCGAGCTAACAGCGCGAACGGCGCACTTTTTGAGAAGACACTAGCTTCCCCTCGTTTCGTTTCACCTTTTAATCCTTTTTTTTTTATTCACCGATTTATATTTTATTTTTGGTCACTTAAGTATTCTCTCGATCGTAAGTTTGCTCTCGAAACAGTTTTCAAACGATTCCAAAGAAAACAACTTTCGCGTAATTCGAGTTGCGTATCAGTCAACCGACGCTCCAGGATTCGTGGCGAGATGAGAACTGACACAACTATTATCGACCCGTAGCCGTAGAGTAGACAGTTCCAGACATCACCCCCCACCAACCACCGCTGCTATTGGTGCGCGTCAGAAGGTGATACGGCTTTTATCGAAGCAAAGCTAGTTATTTTCGACGATAGATGGCGGGCTTTCCGGTGATAATGCGAGGCGAGACTCTAGGTACACTGCCAGATGGCGCTTATCGATGGTGTAAAGAAATCCTCTGGTTTGTACGATACGAACACACTTGTTACGAGAAGATTTATATTATTTAACAATCACTCGAAGGAATTGGTTAACGATATAGTAGACTAACTAGCAATCCTGAGTCTCGCTTGTCAATGTAACAGTAGAAATTTAATCATTATTGTAAAGTTACAATCTATCGAATTCGGGACCCTCGCGAGCTCTACACCTCTAATTACGCCACTGCAATATATTTTTTTAGTATTATGCCGGCACAAAAATCTTTGCAATACATAGTCGTAGTCGGTAATAGTTTCAGAAGGATTGGTTAAAATAAAGATTTTGAAAAAATATTAATTAGAAGATCCCTATTGTTGGCTACTTTGACATTTAATTTACTGCAAAAAGAGTTGGTAGCAAAGAAGTGACGCGTTCTGCTGCAAACGGAAATAATTCATGAGTCAGGCATGAAATTTTTCGTTCTGAAATCATGTATAAAAATATCTGTACGAGGAATGCAACAGTCGTCTCGGAGATGAGTTGTTCAGAGGAAAATGATCTCGGACAAGTTGCTTCGATTTCAACTAATTTCCATATAGAAAAGGTTTGTCCTATGCAGCATGCGTGGGTCACGGAGATAAATATAGATAACTGTACTAGTTGATCAGTAGGAAATTTTTAATGTCACTATATTTTCCCGTAGTCTGGATGTTCCCATTGGTTCAACCAAAAGAGGTCGTAAGGTATCCCCGGTGCGATCAATATGGAAGAGAAGATATGGGTGACTTCGACCCACCGTGAAAACCATACGCAGACTGCACGTGTCTATGGTGCAACATTCTGTAACTTTTTGCAACTTGAGTCCATCGTCTCTCAAGAGAATAAATTTAACAATTTCTAACGATTTTATCGCCTCAAATGACCCATAAAATTATCCCATAAATATTTATAAAAACTAAAATAGAATTGCTAAAACAATAAAAGTTTAAACAATTGCGACGGCTTTTCGGTCACGTTGGGGAAGGTAAAACCATAGCGACGTCTAAATGTTACTTGACGAGCTAAATATTCTTTCTAAAAATTGGTAAGATATTTTCGCAGAATCATATTTTCTCCTCTGTTGTAGTTTGTACTTAAAAACGGAATTAAATGTAATCTAATAAAGTGTTCATATATATAAATACTGATTAACCTAACGGTAAGAATTATGAATATGTACGTTGTGTTTGAAACGCAAAATCCTCGGTTACCGTTACTGATCATATAATCTTACGTATACGTATAAGTAACGGTACAAAGATACTTCCATTTCTGTAAACAATGATTTGTGCCATACCAATATCGTACCGGAAACATTGTCAATCCAAATTTGATAACGAATGACGCAATCGTATAATAATAAAATGCATCGATAATACCTCCAGTGCCATATAAAACACGAACATAACCTCTTACTTATTCCGAACGTTACTCAAGTACTATCAATATTCACAACCTACCTAATTAAGGATTTTTATTTCATAATATTCTGCAAGCCTGCATTATACATTTATGGATATTTACTTACTCTACTAAGTATTTACTAATTGTAACAAAAAATCAAAATTACATTCGAGATGTAGTATATATGCATTTTGTCATGGATTAGTTTGTCATTAAGCTGGCGCGAAAACAAAATGTCGCGAAAAGAAGATCGACGTGTATAGAATAAATAATTGATCGCTGCTGGTTAGAAAAGCAATGACGTAGCCTAACGGAAGCATGGTTCACTTCGTGCGAAGATGCTAAATTAATTAACGTTTCATACTAATCGTTTCTGCTTTCGAGACTTTGCAGGTCGACTAATAAATAGTGTGTTAAGGATGAAATTCTTAATACTAATAAGTACATGCACAGTATGTAATATATTCTTTGATGAATTGGTATTAGTACGTAACATCAGAAAATTGTAGTATCATTGGACACATCTTTATTTAACTGAAAAACTGGATTTACTTACCGATTCCCATGCTGCGGAATATTTCTTTGGGTGCGATCTCGACATCCTCTACTCTTTCTCGTCTCGCTTCCTGTTTTACCGGCTTCAAACTTTTCACCGGTGATGCTTCTGGTTCCGATTCAAATTCAGACTCGCCGGTTTCTGGGGCACTGGTTCGTTCCTTTTTCTCCGTGTCGGAGACCAAGTATTCACTCACACTTTCAATTTTTGTCTCTTCTCTTGGAGCGGGTTGCGGCTTTTCTGAAACAGGTTGAGGTTTCTGAAAAACGAGATGTTGAGGCTCCTGTAAAACAGGCTGAGGTTTCTCCGGTACACTCCATGAATCGTCTGTCTTTTTCTCCACAGAAGAAATGATTTCTGGTTCCTTAACCGCTTCTTCTTTTTTCTCTAAAATTTCTTCCTTCCTGCTAGGTGACTGAACACTCATAACTTCCGATTGGTCCTCAATGTTACCCGTCAACAAATCAGGCTTCGATTCCTTCATTCTAACCTCAAAGTTATTCCCTTCGACCGGTTTACCTTTTTCCGCGTCTAATAATAACAATGTTGCTTTTTTGGAATCCTCAGAATCGATTGCAGACTGATTAAGGGAGAAATTGATCATGTCCTTATCCATATCGAAATTTTCTTCCATATTGTCCCGCACTTCCTCTCTGTAAGGTTCAAGGTGGCTCGACGACTGTCCATCCTGGACATGTTCGAGATGCTCAAAATCGTCCATCGAATCGTGCTCTCTTCTGATTGGTTGCTCCTTAGACTCGGCCATTTTTGCTACACGCGAGGTGACGATTATCCTGTCATAGAATTTAACTTTCCTTTCAGGACTCTTTCGTTATTCTTTCCCTATACCTTCACTCGATTATTAAATAAAACTCTCTTCTATCTTATTTTTATATTTCCTAATGGATGCTGTATGAAGCGATTCGCCAGAGTTATTTTCGTGACGGTGATGTTGACAGTTCACTTTGTTTCGATCACTTGTTCGTGGAATTTCACTTTTTCGAATATACCAGGAAATTAAAAGTTCAACAGTTTTATTTCGACGATTTCTCTTTTCATCTACTATCAAGTGGTGCGCAATAGTTTATTCATGTGTTAACAGACAAGCTACAGACATTGGAAAAGAAAAACCGGTTTAACGTTCACTCATCGACGGGTGGATTCAATTCTGAAGCACGTTCCGTGACAGAATATCTCGCAGGGTGTTCGTGAGAGGGCTCTCGCCCCCTCCATTGCTACTTTTGCCAGGAACGTACATACAAGGGGCAATGAATCATACTTTCTTTTTTTAATTTTTGCATTTACATACCTCGTATACTGAAAATATCTCAACTAAAATCAAAACCATGAGAACCATGATGCAGAACATTCTTTAACGATAAGATCGTAGGACTTTTGATAAGCAGTCGAAACTATTTATTATATGTAATTATTTCTCGTTGAATAAGTTTGAAAATATGGAAGTGTACAGTGGCAATAAGTGTTATATTTAACAGATATTTTTTATACAAAATTTAATCAGAAGTATGCATACGAGCTTCACATCTTTCTTTTCAAATTGCTCGCA
>NC_071978.1:484702-519116 GCF_026283585.1 Hylaeus volcanicus
CGACGCAGAAGTACAATAGGTGGCGCGCGAGTGCCTTCACACGTGGCTCGTGGAAAGGATATCGATAAAAAAACTTGTCGAAAGAATAAAGCTAGTAACAATTCTTCCTTATTTGTTAGTTTAAATACATATATAGAAGCCTTGATTCTTTAAGACACATGTTTGAAAATACAGACAGATCTGTACAAAATTTGAGATACACGTATAAACAATTCAAGCGTGTACAGGTATGTAATTTTCCATCTATAAGTTGTTGCGGGTTTACATGTACACACACAAGTGAGGTATGCACACGGGTATCCAGTGCGCATGTCAGAGCCGGTATCCTGCGTTAAAATCGCGGTCGCATAGTAGCGAACAATTAGTAAAAAGAATTCTTGAAAATATTGATTAAAAAAAAGTAAAGAAATCTGATGAATAATTCTTTAGAAATGTAACTTTATTTAATATCGTAAACGTAATAGATATTTTTTAGTAAATTTGTCAACGAAGATGCAAAATAAAAACTTCCGTTTCAGAATGTATAAAGATGTATATTTATATATATCTTTAACCTCAGTCTCATTATACATTCAATCTAAAATGCATATATAACCAACGCATATGTAAATACTTATGCATGTGTAAAACGTGTTTCACTCGATAGTGTTAATTTTAAAACGAAAACTGTGCGATCTATGTATATCGAACTGGTCTGTAATACACCTTTTGTTTTTAACAGTCGTAGAAAAACAAATTTCGATCTTCCTGTACATTAGTTTAATCATTTCTATTCTCAATTGTATACTAATCCTGAGAGTACTCACTCTAATTTGTTTCGTCTGCGCATGCGCGTGCCCGTGTATTCCTGCGTTATCCGCGCGTTTCTCGGTAAATCGCGGTCACAAAGTCAGCAGAGCGGATGCGCATGCGCGGATAACATCGCAACGCGTGGCTTGAGAACGTTAGTCTTTGCTTGTCCACCGCGTCGTGTTGACGCATGTGCTCTCTGTCTTTTCCTACTTCTCTGTTATCTTTTTCTCTCTTCGGTCCTACGGCAATTGGTGAAAGATTCGCCCTTCGCAAAATGGCGGCGCAAGCTACCACCAGAAGAAGACTCAATGAACACGAGGAGAAAACGAACAGCAGAAATGGGTTAACCTTTCACGGAGACTTCCTAGCTAATGGTCATGCCGGTTTACAAAGAAATGGACGTGTACAGGTTAGATCGTTACCTGTCATGCGTATTCTTTTTATTTAAGAGTTACATTAATTGAAATAGTGTCAAAAACACAGTTCAAATTCGTTGAAAATTAACATAGTATATCGTGATCGACCTTCAGATTTGGTTTAATAGAATTTGCTTAAAATAGAATCTAAAATTTGTTTCGCGAACAATCTAAGTGTGCTTAGCTTGTTTGAATTACTTATGTTGTATGTTAAATAAATTCTAATTGAAGAATCTATGATTGATAATGTGAATTCTTTTTTTTCATTTTAATCGTTAATGACATTCTTATCGCCGATATTTTGTCCATTTCAATCTCTGAAGTCGGTACGAAATAGAGGATCGTTTCTGTTTTGTATTGTATACATACAGTTATTCGATAAAAAACATTTCAGAGTTCAAATTGAATCAATTAAAAAAAAAAACTGAACTAAGTCAACTGTTATCTTGTAACGTTCCATCGTTCGTTTCCATAAATACGTCAAAGTGTGATAAAATTAAGTAATTGTAAGGCCGAGTTACCGTTAATTGGGTGAATCGTTACTATTTATGGCATGAAGTTCGAGTTATTTAAGAGTGATTTGAAATACATTGTAATTTTTTATTAAGATACTTCGATGGTTATATCAAATTATATTGTCAATAAATAATGTTCGTTAATATTCAACAGAAGTTAAAAATAATGTACTTATTTTCCCTTTGCTCTAAGTTACATTAATACGTTCTAACATAAAATAATCAGTGGAAATAACTGTAAAGTGCTAATTGGTAGAATTAAATCGATACATTTTATGTTTTTAATAAATTAACCATAATCATTTTTTGTATACAACTAGATTACTTAGTTTCGTTTACATTGAATATTTAACTGATTCAATTATAAACAATTTAATACTGGAACCTTTGATACCTTTGAAAGATTTATCTCTTGTCAATTTAAATGAAGTCGATACGTACACGTAATAGTTTATTTTTCAAACGACTATAAACAGCGACGTAATTTCGAGACAACAAACGTTGCGGCATTAATTTTATAAAACAGCTGTGATTGTTGCTGCTAAGCAGCGTACTACTAAACGGAAAACCTTTCGAACGGTCATGAGAAATTGATAAGAAAAATGTAAGCATTGATTTTATATCGCACATTTTTTCGGCTTTATTCGTCAGCTATTCGTCAGCTAACCTCAAAATCGTAGCCACGATAAAGTGACTTTATCAAATAAATATTAATTACGACATATACGAAGGAAGTTCCTCGCGTACATACCATTTTACAATCAAACTCATATCGAGCCATAATTAATTGGCAACAATTATTAATTATTCTTCACGATCACTTCACTTTTAAAATGCGGAACATGCTTCGATATACATAGTGTTACTTGTTTATAAGCTTTAAAAAAATATTAAAAATGACCGCCAGGAAGGTTCATAGAGATATGTAAGGGTAGTTGAATGAAAGTATAATTGGTACGCTTGTATAGTTAGATTGTGTGGAAAGTTAAAGAATTCAAAACTTACATACAGATATTATCGTTTTTAGGAAATACAAGTAATAATAAGTATCACCAAGTTTAGAAATTCGTTTGATTTACATGTGCCCTTACATTTCTTTCATTTTTAATCATGTAAAATAGAGTTTTTTCCTGATTTGTCAAATAAACTTCGCTAAATGTAGGTACACGTTTTCGTCCATATGGGATAAGAGAATAAGGTTATTCATTTTGGCATCTTTTTTAAGTTGCGCTACTTTTTACTGAATTTTTAGGAAACGTTTTATTTATTATAGCATAAAAATTTGCAGAATTTCCAAGAATGGTGGTATCAGTTGCTTTGCTTAAAGATTATATAGTTTATCTGCCAACAGATTATCAGTACGGCCGATATTGCGGTTGTTATAGAATCTTGGAATTACTTCCGTCAAGGTTCAAACGTTACACGCATCTTTCGCAATTTGTAGTATAACGTATCGAAATCGAAACGATTAAATGTAATTATGTTTAAAATATACTTAGTTTACAGAAAAAGAAACAAAGGCAGAACCGACAAAGTCAAGGTCGAAGGAATCGTTCGAGAGAGTACCGTTTATCACGGCGGCATTGACACACCTTGGTTTTTACATCCTTATGTTTCTGGGCTTTATAAATCAATTGTTTTTTACACCGAAAGTTGCGAAAGAATACAACAGAGAGGTAAGACTACTTCATACTATATTTTTTTTTACCTTTTATAAGTAAAGCTTCTGATTTTCCACTGCAAGATACATTCTTTAAAATCTTATACGCGGTTTATTCTTCGGCCTTGCGATACTGATTGTTCTTAATAGTACACATGTACAGAGTATGCTATTTTAATCCTGAATTCTACAAGTTTTGTTGTACGAGATTGTTCAAGGTCACGCGACATTGATCTTGTATACGAAATCTATTATTCCCGTTTATAGGGGAGTACGAATAAATGTATTAATACCTATAAAAAATAAGAATTACGAAATCGTTTGGCAAACATTTTTTTCGAAATTTAATATTCACTCGTGCTGGAAATAAGTTAAAATCCCTCGACGACAGCGAGTCACATTCCGCAAGTCCAGAACATTTCCCAACTGCGAAATAAATCAGAGCGATAATGAGTCGAAAGTGGCGGTAATCGAGTTAAGTCGCGTCAGATTACCATCGCTCCAGAGAAGAATTTTATTGGAATGATAAACGACGATTTGTTCGCGAGGTTTACTCGAGTGAAATAACTTTGTTGCTTGAACAAAAGTGAGTGCGTTGAAACACAGGCGAACTCTATACATAAAATATGCACGTAATGTCTACTTGAAGATAACTTGTAACGGTTTCTTTAATTATTTCACGAAACGTTGTTCGAATGTCTTCAACCAGTTTCACTTCCCTCTTAACTATATATATTTAAATCGTAGACTTGCATAACAATAATCCAAATTGAAAAATGGTACTAGAAGACACGGAGGATACCACATGATACTATATAGGCTACTACTTATGATATTACAGTACCTATACGTTTTCTAATCTCTGATCTTCAATGTATTCAAATCAATTCAAATTCAAACAGTATTCTGGTCTATTTGAAATAACCTCTTCTTACGTATGTATCTTAGCTTTATGTAATAGTTTCAGGTAGTTGGAAGCAATGTTTGTAAAGTAGAAATAACAATTTTCTTGAGCCACTCTTCCAAACTAAGTTAAAGTTTGAAGGGACCTTAATATTTGATTTTTTAGTAAAACACAAACAGCGTGGAATATACGGAGTTGAAAATTGTATCAATATAAAAGGTCGTAGGAGATTGACTTCGGTGTTTTCGCGAAACAAACCTCACGCGACTGAATCATATCTCAAGTGTATCGTCTTAGTGTTAACGTCTGTGAGACTATTGAAAAACTGCGCATAAGTAAAACGCGATTAATAACGAAAATGAAACGAAACCTTTCGGTTATTTTTGTCGAAATATTTTCAACTCTTTCGATGTCGCGAATAAAAATCGTTGAGTTACTCAACGAAAGTGCATGCAGCACAAAGGGGCTAATTTTGTTAAAATCTACATTTGCGATACATTTTTGGATCTTTCATTTAATATTCGCTTGTACTGCGTATTTTTGGGATAGCCTGTACGTGCCCTAGTGTACTACTTGTGGGAACGATGCAGTGCAATGCTATATGCCATATATAGAACGTTGTTAAGTGGTCTGACCATCTATCTATTGCTCGCTCTTGAAATATTGAAACGAACGAATTTAAGACTTCTTCGTGCATGAGGAAGCACACCCCCTGCAACTAAAGACTCAAAAATTTCAATTTTTATGTAGAAAACTAATTGCAGGTTACGCCATTGGTCTAATAATAAACGTAACTGTTTGTTCCAGGGTTACGCACCTCTATACGAAAATTTCGAAAGGTTCTATCTTCGATATGTGTACAGAAGAGTGAGAGATTGCTGGAACAGGCCTATATGCTCTGTTCCAGGTTCCACTGTTACGCTTAAAGACAGAATAACAACGGATTATGGATGGACATTCCAGTAAGTGGGTATACAAAAAAATCTGTTGGAAATTTCATCGATTAAGTATTACGTAAATTAAACTTTCCGAAAACGACGAATTTCATACGTATTCCATTCGATTTCTATTCGATAGCGATGTTGCTTTTTTTCATCATACGTCGAGGTACAATTATTTCTAATTCTAAGCATCTGAATTTTTTCATTCGTATCTTCGAATTCAGGTTCACCGGGACAACCAGAAATTGTATAAATTTGGGATCGTACAACTACCTGGGTTTCGCCGAGGCGACTGGCAAGTGCGCTGATCAAAGTATCGAGACTCTGAAAAAATTTGGTTGTGCTAGTTGTAGTACTCGTCTCGAACTTGGTAATTACTTCTTCCTTTTTTTAACTCTTTGCGCTCCAACTGCCAGCACTGCTGGCAACATTGTTATTTTATGAAAACTGATTAATTTAGGTCATATCATTACTGTAATCATTTTCTTGTTTACAGGCGCAACAAATAGCCCGACTATAAAGAGTTAACTATTTATTCCCTGTTACATAATACTTTGCATGACTCAATATCCGTGTCGATTTCTTTTCTTCTAGGAAACATGCCCATTCACGAAGAATTGGAAACACTGACAGCCAGGTTTCTAGGAGTAGAGGATGCGATCGTTTTTGGGATGGGATTTGCAACAAATTCTCTTAATTTACCTTCGTTAATAAATGAAGATTGCTTAGTAATCAGCGACGAAAAAAATCATGCTTCGTTGATACTTGGATTGAGGCTGTCTGGTGCCACTATTAGAGTGTTCAAGCACAACAGTAGGTTTAATCTAACTACGTTCGATCAAAGTGAAAGCGGAGAATTTATTGAAAATTTCACATTTGTTCATTCTTTTACTACAGATGTAAAACATTTAGAGAGTTGCCTGAAAACTGCAATAGTTTTTGGTCAGCCAGGATCAGGAAAACCTTGGAAGAAAATATTAATCGTAGTAGAAGGTATTTATTCCATGGAAGGTACCATTGTCAACTTGCCTCAAATTTTGGAGCTCAAAAAAAAGTACAAAGTAAGTATAATTATTTGCATTTCGAACAGATCTATTATACTTCAATCTTTTGATCTATTGATTTTTAATTTATTGTTACAGGCATATATTTATTTGGACGAAGCGCACAGCACCGGTGCAATGGGAAAACATGGAAGAGGTGTTTGCGACTATTATGGAATTGATCCACGGAACGTGGACATACTAATGGGAACTTTCACGAAAAG
Organism: Hylaeus volcanicus; assembly: GCF_026283585.1. Lineage (NCBI taxonomy): Eukaryota > Metazoa > Arthropoda > Insecta > Hymenoptera > Colletidae > Hylaeus > Hylaeus volcanicus. Next base: position 491,198 of record NC_071978.1, read on the forward strand.
CTTTGGATCTGCTGGTGGATATATTGCTGGAACAAAGGTAAATAAAAATGTTCGATGTTTAATCTTCGAGTAATTTGGCTCATTTGTGAAAGTAATAATATTAATCGTAATTCTATAATTTTAGACACTCATAAATCATTTAAGGATATACGGCCACGCTCATTCCTACGCAGTGGCTATGTCTCCACCAATAGCACAACAAATTATTACTTCTATGAGAATAATTGCCGGTGAAGATGGTACGGACGACGGAAGGAAGAGAACGAAACAGCTAGCGAGAAACACCAGGTACTTCAGGCGCAGACTCAACCAGATCGGAGTTATTATTTATGGAAACGAAGATTCGCCTGTTGTACCTATGCTGGTGTATTTGTTTTCTAAAATTGGGTAAGAAGTACAAATTTGAGACAACATCAGATTGTAAATTACATCGAATAATAAATTATTGTTTGGATTGATAGCGCAGTTGTGCGAACCCTCACAACACATAACATAGCTGCGGTCGGTGTTGGATTTCCAGCGACTCCCTTGATGGAAGGGAGAATACGATTTTGTCTTTCTGCCGCACACACTAAACAGCAGCTCGATTATGTAAGTGAACTGTTATTTTTCTGTGAAACGATAGAAAAAAAAAAAATAATAATCTTAATTGTAATACTTGCTAGGTGCTGTCACACATCGAAAGTCTTGCAGATTTTCTAGGTTTAAGATATTCTCGTAAAGTTCGTGATTTGACACCTATAGAGTACTATTCCGATGGAGAGACCGAATGACCTACTACCTAAAAAGTGAATAACCTAGGACGTTCACTTTACTCCAAAGAAGCGCCTTATACTTCTGTGGAGAGACACTGCCTTGGAAGAACACTACACGCATTCTTCTTTTTTATGTTATTTCATTGATCCAAAAGTTACACTTCTCAATCAAAGTACATCACAAAATATTAAGATATCGATAAGTATAGTCGACGAGAGTCTTTTTATTGTTATTCAATATCAAATCAAGAGATTAGCGATCTCGTAGATGAAACTGCTTCTTCTTCTTCTTCTTCTTCTTCTTCTTGTTCGGTATGTAAAATGATAATAGAAGTTCAACATGAGCCGATAGTGTTCCAAGGTTTCTAGAACAGTGCACAACGAATTACATTAAATACTAATGAGGAGAGTCAGGAGTGTGTCGAGTTCAGTTGGCCCGTGTTTTACGTGCACTAAACTCGTAAAGGCATATGCACATATCGGTGATATAGACTCACACATAGTTCTGTTTTCATCTCGGTAGAGAGAAGTTCGATATTTTTTTAACGAAGGAAGGTAGTCGAACCAGGATTTTTCTATGGATAGTCGAGGCTCTTTATCGCATTTTGCTGCACCGACGCACTGCCGCAATTACATTTATTTCGTATCGAGGTTTTCAATCCTTTTGCTGTGGCAAACGTTACATAGGCAGTAGCGCGTCGTGTGCAACGACCCAGAGCTTCGTAGAATTCTCTACATGGGTATATAGTATTCTTCGATAAATGCTAAGAAATCTTCATAGTACAGTGAACATTTATAAAAAGGAGGTACTTGAAGCATTCAACAGAAAGTATTTATTGCGTACAACAGATAGATACGACGAAAGTTATCGCTAAGAAAATCACCGATTGCCACAGCATAAGATTCAAGTTAGAAACGAAAATTGCGAACATGTTTTCTGGTTTGAAAACAATGCAAATTAGTACAATGCCTTTATTAAATTAGATTATATATTTAATTTTTTTTTTTTTTAATAATTATATATATTCCATTTTGGCATCGTTTATATACATATATAAATATTTTTTCGTTTTACATTAAACAATTTTTCAGCACAAGTATTATAAGCATTATTTTTTCAGTTAGGACGGTTTTTATAAAAGGAACTACTTATTCATAAGAAAAAGAATTAAATGTGCATTTTATTTTGAAAAAATTACTAAAAAGTTTGATTCATACTAATCGATAACGTGCGTCTAATTTCCATTTACACGAAAATAGAGTGAATTAATCATAATTAAATGCAACGTTACGAATTCAACATATTCAGATTATAGTAAAATTTAGATTACCATTAGATAACTATATTAAAATTAAATTTTACTATAAACGAAACGAATTTTTATCTGCGATTGATTTATGTCAAGCGGAACTTTATTTTAGGCAACGTAACAGTTGCGAAATAAAGAATATTTTATGATAAAAAAAAAACGAAGTATATAGATTGCAAATTTTTTAAAATAAAACGAATTTTTTTTAAGAGAAACCTGAACAAATTCGCTCGTATCCTAATTATTTATTTTGTTTGTAATATCAAGTTTGAATTCGAGATAGTAGATTCTGAATTTTTCCTAAAATAATACTGTTTGAACACATGCAATCGTTCGGTTCATACGGGGGCTTTATCGACAATACATTCTCAATCGTTAAAATATCTTTTTCCTTTTTAACCGAAAATCTATTTTTCTGAAGCATCTTTATTACGACATTTCTTCGTTCTTCTAACGATGATTGAGGAAGATTCCTTGGCGTGTTTATAAATAATTCTGGTAGCTCACACGGTTTATCTGAATCGATTTTTATATTTTTTATTGCATGACCGAAAACGATTTTTAAACGATTCTCTTGACTGGTCTGCAGCAATACCACACTATAAAACAATAAAGAAATAATCGATACATAGAAAAATAATCAAATATATGTATGTAATACAGCGTGTTGCGGCAAAAATTCTAACCTCTCTGATACAGGATCAACAGTATAAACAACACCAGAAATTGTAGTACCATCTACAGTTGAAATGTTTACTCTCATACCGATATAACTCTTAAACAACAAAGGATCACTCTTATAAATACTATGAGACCAATTTGAATTATCTTCCATATTGTGGAGAAACAATTTTTCAAAAGAATTACGAAGACGTGAAGTAAGTTTGAATTATAAGTGATGTGATGTATACTTGAGTTCACCAGAGAGCATAACCGCCGGAGAACCGGTTTTCGTTCTTTCTGCGCATCCTTGCCCTGATTGGCTGTACTCTCCCTCTCGCGGCTCTCACGCACATGCGCGCTGCGTTTTGACGCGCAGTGACGCGGTGTCGGTATACAAACTTGTGTCTCTGAGAACGTACTACGGGCTTGTAGGTGAATCTAAATCGCGACATAACCTCAAAGAAAGTTGAGATTGACAGTTGTCTGTAAATATATAAAGAGTTATTCGAGAAATAAATTGATTAAACCTGACAATGAGAAACTAAAAGATTACAGTCGATCTTACTGTGACTCTATATTGTTATATATCTTAAAAATGGTTATATATGGCGTCTATATCGTGTCGAAATCGGGCGGATTAATTTTTAATCATGACCACAATGTTCCACGAATTGAAAACGAAAAGACGTTTAATTATCCATTGGATATAAAGTTGAGTTATGAAAACAAAAAGATTGTTGTTTCGTTTGGCCAGAAGGATGGGATCAATGGTAAGAAACATATATTCTTAAATACGATTAGATCAGTTATATGGACAATTAACAATGATGATTACCAAGTTACCACGAATTGATTGTAGTGGGACACGTTTTATCAGCAGTTAATGGAAACCCAGTAGTGGGACGGGAACTAGAAAATGGAAAAGATGTATTCGAACTGCTTGAGCAACCAGAAAATTTTCCTTTACTGCTTAAATTTAGCCGTGCTAAGATGACAACAAATGAAAAAATCTTCTTAGCATCCATGTTCTATCCCTTATTTGCAATTGCTAGTCAATTGAGCCCAGAACCACGTTGTTCTGGAATTGAAATTTTGGAGGCAGACACATTCCGATTACATTGTTACCAAACATTAACTGGAATTAAATTTATTGTTGTAGCAGAGCCTACACAAAGTGGAATTGAAATTTTATTAAAAAGAGTGTACGAATTATATGCAGATTATGCTTTAAAGAACCCTTTTTATTCATTGGAAATGCCAATCAGATGTGAACTATTTGAATCTAACTTGCAAACTTTACTGGAGAATGTTGAAAAATCTGGTGCTGGCAGTGTTTGATTAATTATCGTATTATCAATGTTAATCATCATTTATTTATGAAGATGTCAATATAAAACAGAGTTTGTAAATAACTGAAGATAAAATGTAAATGGCAAGAGTGTATAATAACAAGGAAGGATATGTTACATTGTAGCCAGTAATAATTACAAATGTTCTGACTTTTCTTTTATATTTAATATGAAACATAGTACAATTTATTAAAGTACTTAAAAAACATATATCAACACAGCACTTTGTACCAGAACCGATACTCGGATTCCTACTTATGTGCTTTATTATCCTTGTTCATTTCTTCTGCTTTTGTAACAAAACTGAACACATCATCGGCTAAAAGACGAGGTTCTTCGAATGCTGCGAAGTGACCTCCACGTGATAAGTAGGTATACTGAATTAGAGAGGGATATCTATCTTTAAGTAGAGATTGAGGTGAGAGTAGTAACTCGTTTGGGAAGGCTGCACAACCTGTAGGTACTTTTATAGGTAGCCTGAAACAGAGTATAATATTTAACACATTTTGTGTTAACTTGTAGCATGTATAATATATAGTATACTATTATAAACCTACTCATCGATTTTTAAAGCTCTGTAAGATGAACTAAAATTCTCAGCATAGAGACGCACACTTGTGGTAATGCTATTGGTTACCCAATACACCATTATGTTATCTAAGAGTTCGTCTAACGTGAATTTTTCCAATAATCCACCATCATCTCGTTCCTTATATGCAGGATTTGTCCAGGTGCTGAATTTCTCCAAAATGTATGCTGCCAGACCATCTGGTGCATTTGAAAGTCCAACTCCTAATACAAAAAGGTTTACATTTATTGTAAGTCATTATATATACCGCGTAATGTGTTTTACCTTATCCTGGTAATTTAGAACAGAACGTCTTACCTACTGTGTCTGGTTTTGTAGCTTGTATGTGAAAATATCCACTTTCCTCGATTATCTTTTGTAAAACTTTACCAATTGGATAGAATTTCGAGTAATGTTCGGTTTCGCCTACTAAAGACGGGAAATAAGAGCCGATTACAGACCAAAACAACGTCTTCGGTCCAAAAGTACCACTACACATATTGCTATGTACACCAGTCACTCTAAAAATAAGGTAAATGAAAATCCACATTCTCGTTATGTTTCCTATAAAATTTTACTAACTTTTCTGGATAAAGGGCAGCCATGTTGGAGGCGATAAGAGATCCCCAATCTCCTCCTTGAACATAAAACTTTTCAAAGCCAAGTCTCTGCATCAAGTTCTTAAAGACTACTGCTATCTAAAAGAAAAACTTCGTTCAAGGTAACCTTAATTTAAGTAAATAATTTTGAGATACAGATAGAAAATCATTACCTGAGCAGTTGCCATTCCTGGTCGAACGGCTCCATCAGAAAATCCATATCCAGGAAGAGAGGGCGCGATCACTTCGAATACAAAATCATGGTTGGGTGATGGATTTGTTAACATGGGTAGTATTTTCTGAAATTCCACAATAGATCCAGGCCATCCATGTACCAGCAGCAAAGGCAGAACTTTTAACTTTCTGTTCTTTGGAAGATTTGTTGGTTGGACATGAAGAAAGTGTATATCCAGACCTGAAGTGTGATAGGCATATGATTAAGCTTGGTCATTTAGAATGAAATGTTTAACTCAGAGCATTAGTATTTTTAAATATTCATTACTGTTACCTTGAATGTTTGTTTTGAACTGAGGATATTTGTTCAACAAAGCTTGTCTCTCAGTCCAATTGTATTTATCTTTCCAGTAATCAAGTATTGTATTGAGGTACTTGGTGGAAATACCATACGTCCATGCGACATCTTCCAATGGATTTGTATAAGTTCTTCTGTGTGAAAGACGATACTTCAAGTCCACTATGACCTTTGCAGAAAGTTAAACAAGCTTAAAAATTTGGCCTAAAAGATATCAGTTTTATTCATTATTTATTTTATTACTCACTGATTCTGGAACATCAATTTTGAAAGGCCTTATTTCAGTAGACTCTTTTCCATCCTTTCTCAATCCCCAGTTGGTCTCTGGCAAAGTTGGTACTTTTATTTCATCTGGAGAACTAAACGAAAAATACTGTTAAATTAATTTTATTTTTCAAGTCCGGAATTTATCGAGTATGTCTCTATAGCATTCAGTTGCAAATTAATAATATTTTTACGTGGCATAATTACGCCGAAACGATGACGTCTCGAAAACGAAGAATAATTCTCGTGACCTTATTCAATCAAGTTATCGAGATATGTTTCTATCACGCAAATAAAAGAGTTTTTTATAAAGTCATAATTTAAAAATTAGATAGGGCGAGTAAATAATATTTATCATGGAAAATATTGTTGTATCAATCAAGGTCTCCCTGTATCTCCTAGTGATTATCAGCCAAAATATTAGGACGGGATTACATAATATACAATCGTCTCGTCATGATGCAGTGTCTAATCTAATTGTGAGAATTCTGAATTACAATGAATTTACTATACGTGTTAGTCGGTAGAGCACAAATAGCGGGCACACGCAAATGCATGAGTTGCATGCAAAGATATTATGTCTTTTTATGTTTATTATGATAATTACTCGACACAAGGATTTCAATTATTATATCGCTTATTTTCCAAGAACCTCGTTAGTATGTACTTTGATCGACCGTATACGACCATTGCTAATTTTCTTTGAAGTTATATTTTCGTTGACTATTCAAACTAGTTACAGACTTGTATCATTTGGACCCTCGGATTCTCACACGAAGATAATTGATAATTGTTTTTGCCATCCTACACATTGTCTCATTAACAATTATATGTTTCTATCGTAATAGCATCGTTCTTATAATACAGATGTATTAATATTTATCTTCCTGAAAGAAATCCATTATATCGATGCGAACGACGCAATATAATTCGCAAGAAATGATAAGTCTCGTAAAGCTTGTAATATTTTGAAAAAGAATTAATAGTTATACAAGTTTTACTTTGCAACAAGTATTGTAGTTCTGTATGTAAATAAGGAAGGGCTCGTATCGTTTGTTAATTACTCATAGTAAAATTCTTGAAAAATAACGGTAAATAAATAAATCAGAAAATAATATTCCATTCCGTGTATTTTATATCAATTCTTATCAATTTACCGTTAATGAATATAGCAGAACCTCACCTCAGGTACAGGGATAGTGCGATAGCAAGTAGCACGAGATATGCTGCGAGTTTCAACATGATCTTGTAATCGTTAGAACCGGCGACTTGGGAATGGATAGAAATCTTATTATACTGGTGCAAAGGTATCTATTAACAAGAACAATTAAACATAACGGGGGTAAAGAACATAAATTGGTATCGCAAAAAGTGCGGTATTTGATATCGAACACCATCTAGCGGTAATTTGCAAAAGTGTTACGCAATTATGTCACTCGCACACTTTTCTGTATTCGCCAGCGTTAGTTGGTACAAGGATAATTCGGTTTTTCGAACTTTACAGTTTAAACGGAATCGTGTAGATTTTTATATTATAAAAAGTTCGGTGCTACGGTGGTCCGATGTTTTTAGACGTGGAAGAATTTTACAACAGTTAGATATGTACGTATCTCAAGATATCTTGAAATTTAAAATGAGATTAATACGTTATATTTAGTTTACGTCATCATGCATCAAACAGAAACGTGTAAAAACGATATGTTCTTAAATTGAAAAAGTTCTTAAAGAGTCATAAATCATTTTCATCAAATTAAAAAGAATCGAATGCCTCGTTTGAAGTAAGATATCATTATGGCGTGAATACATCGCTATGATGAGGGACGTTCGTACATTTTTGAAAAAGTCGGTGAATGTAAAGGTAAAGGAATAACGTAACTCTATTTCGATAGTATTAAAACAAAGATTTATTTAATCAATAATCAAATGTCAAAAAATATTTACGATTACAATGCATAGAGATTTTTAATAACAAATATACACTTCGGTATCATCCTAATACATGTAAATGTTTCTAATTATGCGTGAACTGTTTTTAGCCGTTCTGCATTTGTAACCATACTTTCACGACTTTGCCTACAAATTACATCTAACGGCAAAATTCAATGTATATCTTGATAAACATCGTTCTTTGGCAACCATGAATAGTTCGAATGTGTACTACTGAGAATAGTTCTAATTAATTGTTTAATATGAACACTATTACACTTTTACTTTCTATGATCTCAGTAATTATAACGTCCAACTCTATTCCAATTTAAACGACTATAAATTGGTTACAAAGAATCAATTCGAAATGTTGCACAGCGTCGTTCGCGTACATTGCGCTACATTTACGCGGGAAAAATAAAATTTATTTTTTCTTTTTTTAGGAATCCTTTGTTTTCGTGGCACGTACACTTTTCAGGAAAATCATCTCGTACTAAAAAATGTTCGTGTTACGCGAACGTAACGCGAACGTAACGCGAACACATTTTTTAAAAATTTGATTGTACAAAACTTACTAAGAGACCAAGTATATTCTCTAAAATTAGTCTAAGAGTTTTATATTTGGAAGTATTTTATACAGTTATTTTCTTATTAATTATTGTAAAGCACCTTTAATATACAGGAAACATATTTTTAATAATGAATTGTTTATATGTATGTATGTATGCATAAAAACAATTCTATAGTTTACTTTAATCGATATGTAATCAAAGAATAAAAAGCTCAAATGTCTTATTTCGATGATATCTAAAAGTCAAATTAAAGATTTGCATAAACAATGGAAGTATAGCATTAAATGTTTCGTTAATTGAAACAGTTTTATAAAAACATATAAGCTGTACGTCGTTTTTCTTTAAGTCTGAATAATTAGATAGATTAACAAAAAATATTTTTACCCAGGGGGCACACATCAAATGTTAATAATTCGAAATATTTCTTATCACTTTAGTTGCGTGGTACTTGTATGACATGTATGTTTAATGTTTTGTGAAATCCTTAACAGTATATATTTTTTATATGTACGCTAATTACCAGGTACTAGTTAATGTTTGTAATGGAAGAAAACGTATTTCTTCTATTGAATATAATACAATTTTCTCTATAGAAAAAAACTATGTACCTTTGGACAAAACTCATGCTTCGATTCGTATCACACTAACGTAATATCATTAATTTTTAAATTACGATTATAAAGCAATTTTTAAATTATTTTACGTCTTGTAAACTATTACAAAGTACAACCCTTACATAGATATTTCTCTTTTTGATTTTTAATGAATGATTTACGTATGGCATCCTTTAAATATTTTGCCGAAATCTTAAATACTTACATTTTATGAAATCGATATTAAAATAATTTTATTATTTTAATATGTTCAACGGCACGTCCTTTGATAATTAATGTAAGACGATCTTCATTTAAAAGTTTTTGTTCTTTGAATTAAATATATTTGATTTTCTAACAAAATTCAATAATCTAATTTTTAATGTCCAAAGGTACGTGTGTGTGTTTGTGTACAAATATGGAAATCAATAAATTCTGAATTTTAGCTAAGCGCAGGAATGAACAAATGTTTAATAAAAGAGAACGAATTAATTCCGAAATATAATAAATGAAAACTATACAAATCGAAGAACTATTTAACGTAAAAAAGAGATTCTTTTTCGATCTACTATAGCCCGTAATAATTAGGAATGAGCAATCTCATCTGCTAAAAATCATTATGATCAGTAATAGTTAGCACAAAAAAGCGTAAAAATGGTTGATCTGTTATTCAGTGTAGCTGTTTTACACTTAATAATAAGGATCAATGTGTAAATATATAATACATATTTTCATTATGTATCATGGTCCAAATTAATTTTGAACTCAAGAAGATAGTTATCTCTCTACAGTCCTTCAGACTAAAAAAAACGTAATTATCAATAAATTATAAAAATAATAGCATATTTTTTCTGTGCGATGCGAGTAAATTGACGCTAACTACAAAGCTTAAACTAAACTCTAGCCGCGTATTATCGATAAGCAATAAGTCAAAAGGCACCGTGTTCCCAAATATCTTAGAAATATTTCATTGCACTTTGAAACTGATCAAAAATATATTTCTGCCTGTTAATAAAATAATATGTTATATAATTAAAGTCAGATCGTTAACAAAGTCATTATCATTTTATGTTCGAGAACGTAGATAGCACTTGACATTTTCGAAACCATAATCGTAAATGAGATTTTTGCTCGTATAAACGTTTCTAAATAAGTTGCGAGAGTTTTACCCTATAATAGAGGAATTTGAGAGCTTTTTGTACATTAAAACTTTAACACTTACTCTATAAAATCTCGATCGTGAGTAGAAAAAAAGATCAAGGCTAGTCGGAACGATTAAAATTGTTAACAACCTACAATTAATAGATGTAAATGAATAATAACAGATCTATGGCCTAATCTTTTTACATTTAAGATTAGAACAACTCCTTCATAGAGAGCGTTAAGACGACAATGCGAGGCCTAAACGAGCAAATGCCATTTCCTTTCGTAATCGTGTAATTTCCCAGTAAACATCGTGAACTGGAACAAAAATAACATATTTGAATTCTAGAAACTGTATGATCTTATTTGTCCTGTATGTATATGATACCATTCATTCGGTTTAGTGAAACGTGTATCATCGTTGCGTAGTTGTAATTTATTTTTCAAATAAGTTTCGAAAATGAGATCGAATATCTGAACTATTAAACACACTAAGAACTAACCAAGGCTTTTGTTCTATCTTGACTCCAAGCATATGAAATCAACTGTCATTTTCTATTCCTTTATTACCACTTAATCATGCGAAGAAAAATTACCGCGTGGAATTTCTCGCACACTTAAAATTTAAATAAAATACTATCGATTAGCATTTCTTAATTTCGTTTGTTTCGGTGCATTATTTTCGTTATCCTAAATAAAATCTAAATGCAAAATTTACCTGAGCTTTTGACAAGGCCGCGCTCGATATAACGCAGGTAATTCAAGAAGTCGCAGACCGCTATGATCTATAAAAATGTATTAACTTTATATTTATTTCATCGTTCTATAAGTCACATTATGTTACTCGTGAAGCTTTACGACTTACTCGATTACGACAAATTTGTGATATGCTGTACCACTGATTTTCTTGATCTCCGAATCTCATGCGATAATAACATTGGCGCGGCGCTTCGAGCAGTACACATTTTCTAAAAAAAAAAAAACAAATATTTGTTACAATACAATAAGATAATATTTAAGATATTGTTTTTCTGTTGCAGCAATCGACTTACTTTGGAAAAGTGAATTTCGTCTTGTCACTAATCGCTTCTATAAAGATGATACCATCGAGAACAGCTTGCCTAACTTTTGTACCTAATTCTTTATTAGGGAAATCAAGGCAGAGGTCGATGTCTTCTTTAAAAATTCTACCAACAAAAGGATCGCCTTTGTCTACGCACGGACTGACTTTCCACTTAAGAAATTCTGTATGTACTCTAGGATCAACTTCAAGGCCAAAATCTTTGCATTCTTTATCCTTTTCCTTATCCAAGTCTTTCTTCCAATCCCTTTCCAGAGTCTCTCGATCCGATGGTAAAGATGGTCTTTGTTCCTTTAGCGGAGAATCCGGCGGTGAGTTCTCTCGACCGTATTTTAGATTGAAATGCGACGGTGACCTAGAAACGGAAACGTTTAAGATTCAATTCGAATATCGTAGCGTTGCCATGTATGAGTGTACATACTGTATTCATAAAACGAAGTTTCAAGCGCTTTTACCTTCTATGTTTTCTTGCAAAAAGACTTTGTTGACCATCTTCGCTATTCGGACGACTTTTCGTATCGATCTGCGGATGTAAATGAAAGTTCGGTTTAGCAGGCGTTGAAGTTAATACTAATGTCTTTAGAGCTGCCACTTCAGCAGCCAAAACCTCAGCTTTCATACGACTTTCCTCCAATAGGCGCTCCGCGGTGGCTTGCCGCACATTTGCTTCTCGTACCATATTGTGTGCCTCCTATCGCGTATAATAAATTTTACATTATTTTTGGTAATTGTATATTCTTGTAAAGAATGTAAATGTCGAGATTTACTTGAAAGAGGCTGGCAGTGAGTTCCTCCAATTCAGCTTCAACATCTTGTTTGATTCTTGAAAGTCTTGTAACTTCTTCATCCTTGAGTTTCAACTCCTCGTGAGCCCTCTTAAGTTCATCTTGTAATTTTGCTACAGCATGTTCTTTTACTTCAGCTATAGCCCTACCCCACTGTAGAGTAGTTGGCGAGGGTGGCTGAATAGTTTTTTTTGTAGAACATGCCTCTTCTTTTTCCTTAGAGTTCTGAAAAAGAAAAAAAGTCTGTATGATATGAGAACTTGAAGTAAATATTCCAAAAGTTAAAGAACCTATAAATATCAATGAAGGAAGTTACCTGGGTATCCTTTGAAGGTAATGATATTTTTGAAGAGGTATTACAGCAGTTGGTTTTTGTTGAATCATTGATGGAATCTTTATTGTTGATTAAAATCTCAGCATCCACTTGATCAAATGTAATTGGTAATGGCTTTATACAGTGATTTTGATTCTCAAAGAGATTCTGTTCAGTCTCATTTAACCTTGCCAGAATGTCACAGGACATTGTGAGTTTTCTATCTTCCATCCTTGATGACTTTCAATATTGCAATAGAACATTGTGGAGCTTTCCGGTGTATGCAAGCGAAGGATCAATCTTGGTTGAACTAGAACTAAACGGATCAGACATTGAAAATAGATGCTCTTTGATTGAAATATAATGTACAGTAATATATAAAAGTTTATTTAGAAAAGGAAGATGTTTAAATTAAGGACTCGAAGAAATGGTTTTAAAATAATTATGGATGCGTTACACAATTGCATACGTATGTGGATCTCTAGGTCTATAAAAAGAAATGACACTAAAAATAGTTTTATCGTATATATTTCACAGGATGGTCAATTTGTGACTGCAATCATGTTTTTAACGCTTTCTCTCCAACATAAAATTAAGTTTTACAACATAGAATGCTGGGAACATGACAAATGACATCTGATATTTAATATCTATATTTAAAAATTCAAGGAGAAAAGCTACCAATTCCCGTTAATATTTTCTTGACGTCATGTCACGGTAATTGTTTTAATTGGTCCAAACGACACGCCTTCGTTTTATGAAATTTCGTCGAATCTATTCAACAAAAGAGACGTCTCTTTTGTATGCCTCTCATAACGGAACAACTTAATTAATAGTAGCTCATCTTCGTAATTACGAGCACGGACAGTACTATTCCGTTACGTACTCTTTGATCTTTACGAATAAGAAACCTTCCGTTGGCAGTAGAAATGGGAAAAATTAAATTTCGAACACGCTAGAACAAAAGAATACGAAACAGCATCCGCGGTGAAAAGGATTCATCGGCATCAAGAGAATCAGCGTATCGATCCAAAGTTGCTATGGATTCTATATACTGGGAGCATCTAAATACAGCTTACCCGTGAACTTCTCTTTACACAACTCTCCTGCCATTAGTGGATACGACGGGGATCATAAAATGATATTAGAGAGAAGGATGAAGACACGTTTGATACCGTTTTCGCGCAATATGTCAACTTCGTGTCACCGTACCACGACACGCGCCAGCCATCACCTTTCAACGACCCGCAACACGGCCCGACTGAACACGGTCAACAACGGAATGAATGAACTTTCAAGCGCCACAGGTTACCTACTGCTGAACGCTTCTACTACCACAGACCAAGTACAATCAGCTACAATTGGCGGCGTTAATTCGTTCCGTTTCAGGGGAATACGGTATGTCAAATGGATCCCTTTCTCCTTCGTGGCAACAAGTTTCCACTTGTGCACGGCTGACACGTTAGATGGCGTTTGATGGCGTTACTGCATCACGAGATGCCTGCACGGCTAAAACTTTCAACGATATGCATCGCGAGATCTCGAAGTCGAACGCGGGCTAATAAGTAACGAGTTAACAAAATTCGGAGTGCTTTGAACTTTTCAGCACAAAACGTACCAAATCATGCGTTCACCTTGCAATGTTACTAGACATTTGGTTTTAACCACGCCGATTACCATTGATATAAATTATTAAATAACTTGTGCGAGTCGTCAGTCGCATACAGTCGCATACAACAGACATTTCAAAGTGTCACGCTGGTTAGTCCTCCCTCTTTTTATTTTAATTTTATTTGTTTATATTAACTGTCTCTTATTTGGAGAAAAGAGAAAGCGTAATCTACTCGTAACCTAATTAGAGATTTGTATATGGTTGGAAGGGTTTCTAGGTCAGTTCTACCATACTCCTGTAAGATTTCAATGTTATTTCGCGACATTATGATCTCAATCTGCCCAATGCCAGCTTTAACTAGAAGGTTTTCATCGAGATGGATGCCTATCAATTTTGTATGGTCGACATTAGTGTGATAACCAGTTGACCTACTTTGATGACAAAAACAGTTAACTTTGCGAGGCTAATTTGCAGAAACTAATTTTATGATACAAGCAGCACCATCTGACACCAATTCCTGTATGTATGTACCGATATTAGATCCATTTTTACCAACATTACATACTCTACTTTTCTATCTACATATATATAGTTTAACATCGTATAACAAGTTTAACAAGCTTGTAACTCCTAGCTTTTTGATAAGGGCTATTCTACGAATTTGTTCCAAATAGACCTACTTCCAAACGATGTTAAAACATTCAAGCTAGAAGAATAGTGCAATCCCCTCGCCGTTAGGTGACGATACCAGTCTCTATGAAACTGTGTGCCGCGAAAAATCCAAGCGGGAAATGTTTATTCAGCGCAGATTTGGTATTCCAATCCTAACAAGCGTATTTAAGAAATTCTAATAATTGTATTGGATTTATAACCTATTATAAATCCATCGTAACATCATCTTCTGTAAAAAGTATTGGCGACACGAATGAAATGGAATGTTTGTTTTTGAATGAACCTTAACATTGATTGATGTTTCTAGGTACATAATCATAGTACTAACTGGAACTAACACAGTGGCAGCTCAGATGCGGGTTGGTCGAGGAACAACCTGTGTTGGTTGGAGTTTCGGTTAGTATTTGTAACCATGGCTACACGGCGAAGCATGGCCGCTCGATTAACAGTTTGCAAGCGAGCGTTGCGCAGAAAGGTAGTCAAGTACGTGGAATGCTGGTGATTCGCGTTGCGAACTTCTTCGTAAGTAGAATTGAAGCTATTCGAAATTGTCGCTTTTCTCGAGCACTGACCTATTTTTAGGTAACCGTGGGCACCCTTCCTGGCACTTCCGGTTTAGCAACTACGCACAAAATAGCATCGATAAATCCTTATCACTGGAGTTCCTGGTAAAACCATTCGCAGACGAATGTGTTATTCTTCCTCAATAGAATAATTATTTCAAATAATATAGAACAGGGTCTTCAAAATAGAGGAGATTTCAAGTAGAGGAGGCGCGAATCCAAGGCAGGTGTGAAAGAACATTTTCCACCTGGAGAAATATGAATAACACAAACATTCGATTAACTTTAATAACTGATATTCATTAATTTTATTAATCTTGGTAAAACATCTTTGAGCAAGTTTTGGAAGCCTCCGATATGGAACAATTTTATTCTTCTTGGAAACATTATTTTTCCTTTTCCTAGTGTTTTAATGACACTTGGCATACGTTTTTCAATACGTCATTTCTTGGGTTGCGAGACTGGAGAAAATCTATACCCTCGCATGTCTGACTGGCCTGCGGAGATTGGCTGCATGCGAGCGTTAAGAAAATGCTAATCTTGACCAGGCCACTCGGCGGTGTTCTTGTGCTGTAGGACAAAGTCATTTGTTAAACCTTTCGGGACATAACTGGGTTATCGTATGGTCGTTTGAAACGGTTGATGGACTATCGTTTTACGTCATACGATGCTAAACGTCTAAGAAAGTCGTGTCGTACTTGGCACGCTGTATTAGAAATACAGGGTATTAGATATATAACCCTGTCCTAAGAAGATGGCCTCTGGCGACATTCACGAATTACGTTACTCCTTCAAAACTCTCGATCAAAGGACAATTTTATCTCATCGTATAATCTCAGACTACTGTCTTTTGTAGGATTAATGAATAAAGGCCATCCTCTTGGAGTAAGGCTATTAAAAAAAAAAAAAAAAAAAAAGTACTTCATTTCAGGAAAGTTCATACGACTGGAGTAAAGTTCGAATGCGCTACAATTTGAGTAATTGCTCGCAATGTAAAAGGCGAAGAGTCCACGTGTCTTTAGCAGAATCCGCCGATCGATGAAATAAGTAGCGTTATCATTTTGAAGAAACTGAAATTAAGCTATCAACATGCATATCCCAGTGACCAGCAGGTTCCGTGGTATACGCGGGCACCCCTATTGTGCTTTTTTATATTTTACGAACGGTATTACAGCGTTACCCAGTCGATGGCTTTAACGTTAGCGACAAGATTAAACTTTTACCCTGAACCTTTGACGAACCTATAGAAAGTTTAAGTACAGCTATACTTTTATCGATCTTGCACCGATACGCAGGGTGGCCAACCCGTCGATGTCGACAAAATATATTCCGAGATCGTACAAACATGATAGTCTATCCATTAACGATGCCGTTTATTACCTATGCGATCGAATAGAAATTAATTGTTTCATAGTTTAACTGTACATGTTGGTTATTCGGTATGTTTTATTGAAAAGAAATGTTACAGCTCGATTCTGACGATAAGGCCAATGGCCCACGAGGAAAGGTCGTTCAAGGACAGACAAAGTCCAAAGCAGAATCGATCTGAATTGTTGTAACAATTTGATGTTTTTACTGGTCGTTGGTCTATAGACTAGGGTCATGGTGTAACGACAATAAGACTTGGATTTAACTCACTCTAGATTGTTTTGTTTCTTCATTTAGATTTTTAGATTATGCTTTCATTAGCGATTTATAGAACTCGTGAAAGGTCTATGAAACCGAACCTAGGGTTGACAAAAGTGTTATTTAGAGGATACAGTACATGTTTGACTATTTTTGAAAGAATGAAGGCAATCCATCATGGCCCACCAAAGTAAACTATTGGCACCAATCGATATCTTGTAAATTAACCAGAAAAGGTCATCGCGCATTCCGTATTAATGGCCACACGTAGACGAGCCGATGTTGCATGATCAAAACAATCAAACGCACATTCACGTGTGCCGTGGTCAGAAATAGTAGAATACGGTAATCGAGCAATTCATTCATTATCCAAACATACCTCGATCGCGATAAATACTTCCATTAAAGATATCGTTTACTTAGAGCAGTCTTCTTCTAATTGGAAAAAAATTAACTCTGATAATAATTTATCTAATAATTTAATCTCAATAGAAATGTTCACCGAGCATTGATCTGCCAGTCAACGTGTTAATAAGCGTAAAAATCCATCTTGTAGGTGTTGATATAATGCAGGAGCAGCATCCTGATAAAACGATCCAGCTGACAAGCCGAAGCTATTCCGACCGTTTTCACTAAACCTAGCGCAAATGACGATGAATCGATACATAACGCTGAATCAATTAGGCGATGGAACTTTCGGTTCCGTCGTACTTGGAGAACGAATCGACACGGGGGAGAAGGTTGCTATAAAACGAATGAAGAGGAAATACTATTCCTGGGAGGAAGCCATGAATCTGCGCGAGGTGAAAGTAAGAAGGATTCGCGATCTGTTTGCCTAAAACACTGAATGATAGAACGTTAACGATTAACTACTACTTCCTTCCAGTCTTTGAAAAAACTCAGTCATGCGAACGTGGTGAAATTGAAGGAAGTGATACGGGAGAACGACGTGCTCTACTTTGTCTTCGAGTACATGAAAGAAAATCTGTATCAGTTGATGAAGGATAGGTAGGATACAGATCTACATGTGTCAAGGGTTTAATGAATTATTATTAGACCGCGGATTTTTATGAATTTATAGGAAATTGTAATGTGCAAGAAGCCGTGTGCAATCGTATAAAAGTGATTGAAAGTAAAGTTCCTACTATGATATTTGCAGAGCAAAATAAATATTTATTTAAGTTTAATTTTTCTAGGTACGATTACACATATTTTATTTTTCATAAAAATTCCCGGTCTAATTATTATTGTTGGAGGAAGGTATTCCTCCTGACTAATGTCTGAGAGTAAAGCAAAAAATTGCGAAGGTTTGCTACCTTCTCCTAACGATAATTCTAATTATCGAAGAGTTCAGTGTCATATCTCAACGTTAAATATTGCGAGACAGTGATACTACAAGTTTCTTATACAACAGGGACAAGCTCTTCCCAGAGTCGGTAATCCGAAACATAGTGTACCAAGTGTTACAAGGTCTAGCTTTCATGCATAAACATGGGTTCTTTCATCGCGACATGAAACCTGAAAATCTGTTATGCATGGGACCAGAATTGGTGAAGATTGCTGATTTCGGATTAGCCAGGGAAATACGGTCAAGGCCACCCTACACGGACTACGTATCTACTCGATGGTAATAGTCGTAGTTAAAATGATCCTAGTCACTTTTAGCTGAAGCAACGACGATTAAATACAAGATACACAACAAGTTTGATCTTCTAAACACTTGATGAAACCAACTTCAGGTACAGAGCTCCAGAAGTGTTGCTCCATTCAACGACCTACAACAGTCCAATCGACATTTGGGCCGTGGGGTGCATTATGGCAGAATTATACACGTTTCGACCACTGTTCCCTGGCAAAAGCGAAATCGACGAGATCTTTAAAATATGCTCTGTAATTGGCACTCCAGAAAAGGACGATTGGCCTGAGGGATATCAGTTAGCTGCCGCCATGAACTTCAAGTTTCCTAACTTCACTCGGACATCGTTGAATATTCTAATACCGAACGCTAGCCAGGAAGCTGTGGTGTTCATGGAGGACATGCTCCAGTGGAACCCTATAAAAAGACCCACAGCTCAGCAGTCTCTGAGGTAGCTTAGCTTGTCAGAAATAGTTCAAATAACAAGGATCAGGGTTTATTTAATGATCTATTCGCAGGTACCCATATTTTCAAGTGAGCGGTCCGCGTGTGATCAACAGTAAAAAGATTGGCGTCGCGTCTCAGCGAGATCTAGTTCTGAACAAAGTGAATCTTCCACATCCTGTCTCGAAACAGTACAACTATTCCCAAGACATTTTCGACAACTCGCTGGAAACCAGGTAAAATTCACCACCTATGGATTAGAGTCTTCGATCGGGTACGTGAGTCTCTTCACCAGCTTTAGCTTTCAAACGAGTCGTTACCTAGACAGTTTTTTGTAACGCTTATTCGTTCCTTTATTCAATTGAAATTGTGAAATTCGCGCATCTAAGGTGATTAAATGAAGTCTTATTCGAACTCTGAGAGTAACGAGTAATAATTACCCATTTGTATTGTAGCAGAGCGCAAGAGAATATAGTGCAGACGCAGCAGCAACAACAACAACAACAACAACAACAACAACAACAACAACAGCAGCAGCAGCAGCAGCAGCAGCAACAGCAACAGCAACAGCAACAGTTGATGCTGCCTCTACTGAATCATAACAATTACGTGCGCAAAAGTAATCCCCCGAAGTGGGACGAGGACGATTTTGCCGAGCTTCTGGGGTGCGTTGCCCGAATTTCGTAATCAAACTGGATCTCGTCTGCCTCGCGATTAGTATAATTTAATCCTTGATTGTCCACGTCAGAAGCAAGATCGTTCCCGAGAACGTGAACGTAAAGCTTGCCCCCGAACGAGTGTACAAAGAGAACCGTGCCAATTGGAACGCCAATTATTTACCAGACAATCCGAAGCAGAGCAACGGGAACTGGACGCTGCCAGCATGGAACGAATCTGCTCCAATGCACTGGAATCAGTCGCAATCGAATTACAAGAACGGTCGAAAAGCTTCAGCGAAACAGCACTACCTCAGCGTCGCTCGGTACGTCGCTGGGCCGAATACAAGCTTGTCGTCCAGGTATCCAAAGTTCCGAAACCTAAAGCGAATCCTGAACCCCACTTTACTGATAATATTGGGATACATACTGGTCGGATGTCTGCTTTGGCAGAAGAAACTGCACGAGCATTTCGCATACCTGATTAACTTTCTCGTAAAGGGATCTCGCAAAACGTTCATCTTGGAATCTTTGAAAATATCTCCTAACGCTATCCATATTTGCACGTTGCAATTAAAAGTCCAAGTATCGAGGATTCCTTATTGTATAATGAATGTGTCGAACTTCGTATTTCAAGTTACGCTGTTCGTTTGTAACGTCTGTCTTGAGATTACGTGCAGAATGTACTCGCGATGCATATTGGTCATTAAGATTCTTCAACGTTTCGTTATTTTACACAGATTTTGTAACAGTATTTTTACATCGCCATTTTTATATCTAGATCAAATATTTCAAATGGAATACTGGAAGTGTTTGTGTAACATTTATCGAACATGCCTCGATACCTTTTTTTTGTAATCGAGTATCCCTTTTCGTTTCTGACACAGAAATGTTCAATCTGATAAGAATGATGAAAAATGCGAATGATGGCCCTCTCAATTTGTTTCTTCCGCTGTATTTCTAAATTCTATTGTACGTTCAAAGTGTTCAATAAAATAATTTCTATTTCCTCGTATCCAAGCATCGATTGTTTTCTTCGTATTTCTAATATACTTACTCTGTTTTGCTCTTGAAGAAACGGTGACTTCGACTCGAACCAACCTAGGTTAATGCGGAACTTAGTTGGGCAGTCATTGGAGAAGTACGAGGAATTCACAGACTCCTTTTGGGTGCCCAGGAACTCTATCGAAACTCAAACGAAGCAGTTCTACCTTCCGAGAAATCGTTACATTACAGACCAGACCTTGAGGTTGCCTTATCCCAGCGTTTACGGTACGCAAAGTATTAGTGAGTATTTGAAGTCAATTTCAAAATTCAATAGCGCAGCATCGACGACGAAATTTGAACAACAGTAAACTTACGATCGATATTTTCGCACGTAGTAAAAGATTCATAGGTGTTAATAACAATTCGTTCATTTAACAGAAGCTACGAACAAAGCAACGCTTCAACCAGGTATTTACGGAAACGTGATGAACGCAAAAGGTAGCGGAAGCCTTCACGGTCGAACAGATTGGGCTGCTAAGTATCTAAAATGACTGTTTTAAAACTGTTACATATTGTTCTTAGTCTATTCATTTTCTTAAGGTAACTACAACTGTGATAGAATGATATTTATCACTTAATTGCATTATAAAGAAGACATAGCAAATGGAATCTTAAAAAACGATTCGAATGCTAACAATAAGATGAAAGAATTAATTTACTAATTTAATAATCGAATAAGGTATATTAATTATAATAATATACATATACATATATATATATGTATGTGTGTAGAGAGAGATATATATATACATATTTATTATTTGTACATATTGATTAATTGCGATATGGAGTAACTTCTGATTAACGTTAAGATCAATTATATTCACCCTTCTTTTTATAATCGATTGTAGTTTTTTTATTGTGTGCATATCAAGGTCTGTCCAGATAATTACTCCATGTCACGTCAGATATAATGTTCAAGGATAGTACACTATGATGAAAAATACGATACAAAACAAAACAATTTTTCATATTTTCTACACACAATCTTTAAGAAGCATACTTATACTGTACATTCATAATCATATACCTCACTCATTTCGTTAACTACCGTAACTTTAGTTGTCTTACAAATGAATATTTTTAATACGTTTCCCTTTGTAATAAGTTTTACCCTTGAAGTATTTTTTTTTTATATAGTTTTGATAGGTATATTTCGGAATTTATATGTTTACGATATAAGTTAAAAGTAATAAAAAATATACTACTATTGCGTAATAAATGTTCACTGAAGTATATCCTCCCTGTGATGTTGCTGTAAAATTAGATTGTTTCATAAAAATATTTCGCAAAGGAACGTGTCGTGAAAAAATCTGTTTGAAAATGATCTCTACTCGTAAGAATTTGTACATATCAGCTCCCAAATTCCTAAATTCTGACATCGCATTCTTAAATTTGTTAAAAAACTTGTTCAAAGTCTTCGATATGGATATGTGAAAGTAAGGTACCTAACAGATGGAGTCGAGTCGTCCCTCCTCCCATCTTTCATTATCGCTTTTAACGTGGTATCGACATTTACGTATGCTAGAAATATTGTACGAAACAACCACCATACTAGAATTAACTGTCATACTGTCGATGAAGAACAAACTGAAAATTGATATGATTAATTTGCGTTATTTCATGTTTGATGTATGTATTAGGCAAGAAATCTATGCAGTTCTTGCGTGATTCGTCTAAACGACCTCTAAGTTTTCTTTAAATATACGAAATATATCTGTAAGCTGTTTGGATGGGTGGTATATTGTTAATATATTACGCATATACATTTATCCATTAATGTAAGACGATTTTATACTTGAAGTAATCCATCGGAACGCTCGTAAAAATGCTTCCGAGTTAACGTGCCTCGCACGATTCACCAGTTACGTTCGTTCAAGTCCATTTAATTCACGAGCTTGGATGAGCTTCATTATACGATTTGGTTTTAAAAGAGAAATCAAACATTCTACCACTTTTAATTATTTTAATTCTATTATGATTTAAAGATTGAAAATTTGATTATAATCTCCCACACAACTGTGAATATAGTTGATATTGACGCTAACTGAGGCAATATTAGAGCGTTATTTGACAGCTGAATCTTGCTCAAAAGACACGGCTTAAACATCGAAACCTCAGTTAGTATTAACCATGAAGAAGCCCAAATATCTTGGCCATGTTTGGGCTCGTAACATAGATAAAACTGCGCTCTCGAAAGAAACAAGTACTCTTCTTTTTTTCCTTATACGGAAGTACGCGTGTTAAGTATACGTATCTTATATTTATATATCAACTGTTCACGCATAAGTATAACAATTTCGTACAGATTGTACTTACACGATAACTTCGTCGCGTAAATTTCCTATTCCTCGACCACTGACCTAACAAGTTCCGCACGCGTTAGAACTACCAGGAAGGACTCCTATTCCACAGTCTCTATTAGTCCTTCCCGACAGTTCTAGATAAATTCAAAATAACGAGTATCACTTAATAAATAAAACGTTTAACATGCTCCAAAAAATTCGATTTAATCCTTAAACGATATCGGACTGAATTTAATCTTATCGTTCGTTTTAATAGCATTTCTTTTTCGACAGGCAGAGACCCTAACAAGTATTAGTTTCAACAGTATAAATTCACGTGTCAATTAGGATCCTCGAAAATCGTCTCTGCCAGATGATAGTTATTTGTCGATATGCTATTTAAGGATTAAAAGACATTCATTCTTTTTCCCATTTGCAACGAATATTATAGCTATACATTTGAAATTTCCTTGCATTTAACAACGATACGTAATAAGCAATGGTCAATTAAATTATTCACAACGGTATGAAAGGCACAATATCTTTTAAGAAAATTAAGTGTGATATAATCATAGATTCAAAGAGTGTCTAGCACACGTTATGTTACAAAATGTTCAAGCATTTCGTTAAACTAATCATATAATTTAAAGGAACGTTCGTTAAATGTAATTTCAACTCGATTCAATATTGCTCCATTGTTATTTTTGTATTGACTCTCGTTCAATTGCATGCTCGATTAATCGTTGAAAGCATGTCCATCGATTACTAAGTTGTTAAGAGATCAAATAAAGTAGTTGCTGTGAATACGAGTACATGGGAATCATAGAGAGCCTCAACTTTTGTGTGTGTGTTCAATCTGGCGATAAATTCTAATAACCGATCGTTTTAAATCGACTTCAAATTCCCTCAGACATTCGATTTAAATTCCTACAGAAAACGCTACGATTTAACAAACAAAATGACGAGTGATTAAAATATCCTCTCACATAATTCCTGGTTTCGATAACTTTATAGAAAGCACCAGATTCAACACAGCACACAAACATGCGTGTCCTAGTGTTGTAAAATCGCGTTATTGACGGAAGCAGTAACATTAATTAATAGTTTAGGAGATGCAGTTGTAGACGCCGTTATGATGCCAGTAGTTAACGTACTGACAGTAGTATTATAAACTAAAGTAGACGTTAAGAGAGTTGACAATACATTCACGGTAGTTTTTATCTTTGGTGTAACGTTTTCTATCGTCGGCAAAGTGGAAGACACAGCGTTTATAAAAATACTTGACGTCGTATTGTTAACTGGCATCGCTGTTGTTTTTATTATCTTGGAGCATACATCTTTGGCTTGAATTGGTACTCCAAAGCACGTGTCCATCATGTATGCCAAAAACGAGCCAACAGTTAGACCCGTGATGTACGACAAAGTCATGATGTTACCTGAATAACCAAAGGTATAGAAGTAACTTATTAAAATGAATTATAGTTAATGACAAAGTCAGAAGTACCTGCTAGTTCGCGATGACCTTCTGGAACTTTGGTAGGTGCTTGCATCATTGGTACAGAACCAACGATACCATTCGTCACACCGAGTAGACAAGAAAATAATAATGGATACTCTTCGCCAGAGAGAATGGGAGCACCTCTTGGTAGCGCGCATAGCAGGAACAAGGGAATCAGTATGATTCGAACACTCGAAAAATATAGCAATTGAATGCGTTTCCAGTCGTAAGGTATCAATGCAAGCAGCTGAAACATTAAATATATATATATCATGTTTAAGCTTAAATTTATAATATATGACAAAGAGTTAATCGTGATTGTGGTACCTTGCCCAACACGTCAGAGGCATTAAACGCCGTCATCAAGATCACCGGCATCCACGACTCAAGCTTGCAAGAAATGATCTCGGACATAATACCAGGATATAGGCAGAGCGTGACGCAATATGCCACTCCGATACTCGACATGTATGGAAATATTATTTTCGCCACTTCGAGCCTTGCGAGTAAACCCCCTGAAGAAATTTTATACATTTTATTAACAGATGCTTTCTCCAATCAAACAAATTGGTTAATTATATTTTCATTGAACTCGAGCCTTTTGAAAAACATACGTTTAATTTCTGGCCACGGTTTACTGGTCTGAGTACCATACGCTCCCCTCATGACAACAACGTCTTCGACTTTGTACGTGGGACCAGCGCTGCCAGGAGGATTTCCTGACGGCGCGCTGGGTTCGTACACGGGGTTACTGAACGAAAATGCCGAATACTGATTCCCACCTAGCAGTTGAAACATGCAATCGACGTTAATAAATACATACTTCCGTTTGATCAACCAAAAGTGAACAATTTACCATTGAAATCAGTATTTCCGCTCGCGGATTCGTTTCCTAAAGGACTAGTTTGAATTTTTAGGACTCCATACTGACCTTTCGAAGGGTCCCCGACTTGATCCAAAGGATCCATCTAGTTTAGAAGAATGTTTAATGAGTACAGTTTCTTATTATTTACTTGAACGATACTCGATGCATACCAGGCCAACGTCTTCCGTCGGTTCCAATGTAATTCGATTTCTTTCTTGGCATAACGTTATATAGAATTGCACAAAGTCGGTTTTGCGAACTACTTGGTGTAACACGAAACACATCAGGATGGTTATGTTCGACATAAGAAAAAACATGGATGTGTTACCGCGCTCGTCGTTAAGCAAGGACTTTGTAAATATTCGATTTAGGGAGACCCAGAGACCGGCGATACCTTTACAAGAAGAAGAAAAAGAAAAAAAAAAAAGAATCATTAGATTTAAAAATATTTTATTATAGTTTTCTTCTTTATCGATTAAAGTTTCAAATTACGCACTTTCACCAGTCATTACCGCCTGAGTGTACCGACTGGGAAGCATAGACGTGTATCCGTAAAAGCTCGACTGTTGAACTGCAATTTACAAGTAATTTAATATTAGTCTGTTAATCAATCGCGCGCAATTATCGACACAGCCAATGTTTACCTGTGCATCCAAGGGACACTACAGCAACAGCGACTAAATTAATCGTATACGAAGTGGTAACGGCGAAGAATTCCCACCAGATCTCGCATATCACGACAAAGTTTAAGGTGACAAACGATACCAAGTATCCTGAAAATAAAAAATAAAAGTAATAATACGTGGTGAAAGAAGTAACGGTTGTTGCATTCGTTTTCAGTTCTCACCAAATGTTATCCGCGTGTTTAAGGATAGCGTTTCAACCAAGATGTTATTTGCAAAAACTGCAAAGAAGGCCATGGTAATGTAAACTACCGACATATCAAATATTACGGTAGTTCCAGGATATCTCGCTTGGAAATAGTCCACCGCTATGATGAAGCTGTCAGAGGTGAATATCGACGTTAAAGCATTTTGAAAATGTTTGAATGTAAGGTAAACGATCAGCGTAGATTATGCATAATAAAGCAAGCAACGACCGGTAAACATAAATGCGTGTGTTTTATTTTCAGTATACAAACGGCAAATTACGAAAACAAAACATACAGCAAATACAAACAAAACGAAACATATAATAGACGTATTATATAAACAGAACTACCGTGGATATTATCACGATTATGCTTATCTAAGTATCTTGACAACCTTTGAATTTTACAGTGAACAATCAGCGCTTACTATGGATAATTAAGCAAACAATGATCAATAAACATAAATGCATGCCATCAACATAAGAATATATTGTTACTCGTGTTTTATTTTCCAAATAAAAACATGTATCCTAGGAAAACAAATCATACACCAAATACAAACAAAAACAAACATATAACAGAACTATCGTAGATGGTATCACGATTATACCGATTATATATGTACTATTGTTCATATTATCATGCAGAAAACTGATTACACGGGACAACGCTGGTTCTACTGGTTCTCAAGACAAAAACGTAAATTACAGGAACAACAAAGGTCTTTGACATTCGATTGCCGACACACGGGGTAAGATAGTGTCTTATTGCGGCGTGACCTGTTGTACGGCAAAAGGAATCCTATACCGCCAAGAATAAGGGCGAAGTAGATAAAGTTGCGTTTGTCGACCGGCGGCGACAGATGAGTGAACCCGTTGGAAAATTTAAATTCATTCATGCCTCTCGCTTTCCCTAACTGTACATAGCCACGGCTCAAATTCTCATCCATGTTAACCGTGACGTTTTGCCGAGAACGATCGTGAAAGAACGAAGCCGCTGACCGTTTTACGAGTCCATCGTTCAACGTGAACTTGGACGGTCAGTTCTTTTCACCTAACTTCACCGAGTACCGCACCATACACTTCCCGTCGATCGGTTAATTGTATCTGATCACTACCTTATTTATTTCTTTACGCGTAATATGGACGCGATCATTGTCGCGCGTCCGAGCGCATGCTTTGAAAATTGCGGCATTGATTTCTGCGCGCGCATCGCGTACCCCGCCGCCGTCCTAGCGGCGAATTCGAATAACCCTATAATTCATTTACATTTGTACCTGGAGATCTGTTTACTATTAACCAACGTAATTTTTATGTAGCTGTGGATATCTCTGATCTGTCTCCTATAAGCACTGATCGACCAACGTATCTTGCGTGGATTGAACAATCATTACGTTCTCGAGCTTATTGTTTTATCATTGTTATTTATCGATAATATTTCATGGAATTAATGATACCATTTCATTATGTAACATAAAAATCTCTCTGTATTCTAAGAAGATGCTGAAAAAAATAAATTGTAATAATAAAATTTATCATTTTTTTTAAATATTAGTTTTTTAGTGGCGCCATCGGTGGGAAAATGCCCAAGTTTGTAGTGAAAATAGTTCCCAGTACCGCCGATAGATGGCGCCACTCGATAAAGGGACAATAATTAATGCTGTATTAACTATTCATAAAAATAATAAATTT